>NC_134778.1:12481421-12506421 GCF_046742065.1 Oratosquilla oratoria
GGGTCCGCCCTTAACGGCGAGCGGCCGTCAAGTCTCCTACGGCTCTCCTTCTTTCCTCGTGATCTCGTGCGTCCTGGTGCCCTCCCTCTGTAGAACTGGGAGGTGAGGGGGGGGGTCCGCCCTCAACGGCAAACGGCCGTAAGGTGTTCTACGGATCTCTTTCTCGTGATCTCCTTCAGACGGTGCCATCCCTCTGTAGAACTGGGAGGGGGGGGGGGTGTCCGCCCTTAACGGCGAGCAACCGTAAAGTGTGCTCGTCCATCTCCATGCCCTTCCGTCTTGCACATCCGGGAGGGTGAGGGAGAGTGGGTGGTGGCGATCTGCGCATGCGCACACGCACAGCAGTAGTAACCCCGTAGTTGGGCCTAGTTGGCAGCCCTGGGCAGCTACACATGACCTCACGCCACCCTGGCGTGGGTCAAATTCCTCCGAATCTGGGTCAGGTGCTGAGCGCGCCAACCAGCTCCAAGCTTCCATCTCGATTGAAACACGTGGTCAGTGGTGAATGAAATGTCCGCGCTGACACACACACATACACACACACACGCACACACGCACACACACACACACATACACACACACACACACACACACACACACACACACACACACACACACACACACACACACACACACACACACACACACACACACACACACACACACACACTCACTCACTCACTCTCACACACACACACACACACACACACACACACACACACACACACACACACACACACACACACACACACATATCACTTTGTGGCGCGGTGGTAGAGTTCCCGGTTGCCACTACGGTGGTCTGGGTTTGAATGCCGCCCAGGGCTGAGATAATTTTGGTCGTTACTCCAACCCTCGTGGATGGGGAGTTAGGTGTGTGTGTGCGTGTAAGTTCACAGTATTACCCATAGATCGGTCATATATGAAATCTGAGCTCTCTTCCGGGAGGGAAATTTATGTCAATCGCGAGTTCAACACGTGATCCAAGACCATGCTGAATCATGCACACACGCATACACACACACATGCACACAAACACACACACACACACACACACACACACACACACACACACACACACACACACACACACACACACACACACACACACACACACACACACACACACACACACATATATACAAACACTTTCGTCAGATGGACAGAGAAGATTGGAGTTCCGAAGAAAAAGCATATTTTACAAGGATCTCAATGTCAAGGAAGTACCTTATTGTATTCACAGGGAAGGGGAAACCTCGTGGTGTAGTGGGAAGGTGAAAAAAAGGAGAAGGGGAGGGATTACTGAGGGAAATGGAAGGAAATGAAGAAGGGGAGGACTTGGTCCAGGAGACCAGATGTCTTGTAAACAAGCGGAGGACTGAGTATTTTGGAGAAGGGATTAACAAAAATGTAAAAATTAGAAATATAGATAAGAGCAGCACAATGGAAGGTGAAGATAATAATTTTCAGGGATTTAATGAGGTGGGGGAGGATACCAACCTCCCCCGATTAGCAAGATTAGAGGAAAAGCTTGAAAAAATGACCGAACATTGGGAGGGTAGGTTTGGTAACATAGCAAAGATTGCGCAGAGTTGAAAAATTGGAAGAAATAGAGAAGGTGAACAAAAACTTAACTAAAGAAATAGAAGAATTAAAAAAGCAGTTAAAAGAAGTAAAATGTGAGAATGAGGAATTAAAGAGGAATAATAAAGACAATAAAGAGGCTATAGCAAAAGAAGCACAGGGTTGGAAATAAATCCAAGAAAACAGTTAAGTTGCATTTACTGACATGATAAAACAGCAAATGAAAGAACAAACTGAGGACCCAGTTATTAAAGTGATGAGACAGAAGGAGAATATGGTAAGAGACTTAGCAGATAAAAAGAAATACATAATTATATTAGGAATGGAAGAGAAGTATAACCTAAATAGAACCACAAGAATCAAAGAGGAAAAAGAAAAAGTAAGCAGTTTACTAGAACATGAAATCATGAAACAAATTGAAAAGATGACTCTCGGAAAGTATAGTACAGATATGACCAGACCAATTAAGATTAAATTCAGGTCACAAACGACAGCAAAGAATATCTTAGCAAAAACAGGGAAACTAGCAGCAAGTGAACAATATCAAAAGGTATTGATAAAAAGAGAAATGAAAAAGAGGAAAGAGAGGAGGAAAAAATGAAAAACAAGAAGCTAAGGAAAAAACGAGAACAGAACAGTCAGAAAAAGAGAAATTGTATTGGAAAGTAGTGAATATGAAAGTAAGGAGATGGGACATACTAGAGAAAAACAAACGGGAAACAGAAAATACAATGGAAGTAGCAGAAAATTAAAAGTGTTTTACACAAATATAGATGGGTTGATAACAGGATTGAATGAGCTGAATTATTATGTGAAGGAAAAAGAGCCGGACATAATGGGAATTGTAGAAACAAAATTAAAAGGTCCACTACCATCCAACAGTGTAGGACATAATGCATATAATTATTGGATTAGAAACAGAGAGACAAAACAAGGGGGTGGAGTTATGTTCCTGACTAAGAAGGATATAAACGTGAGAAGTGTCACATATGGAAAGAATACAGTAGAGATGATTATGATCGAAGTGGAAGACAGAAATAAGAAGAGTAGAAAGTTTGTAATAAACTATTTACCTCCAAAAACAGCCTCGTGGGAAGAGAGTGACCATAAAAGTATGTTAGAAGACACAAGGATAACATTAAATAAGATAATGGAAGATGGAGGAAGAATAGTTATAATCTGCGACTTTAATTGCAAAGAAGTCTGCTGGGAAGAGATGACAGTAAAGGGTGGAGACGACTCATGGGGAAATGCTCTACTCGAGATGATTATTGACCACACAATGACACAATGGATACAAGAGAACACTAGGTATAGAAATGAAGAAGAACCATCGAGACTAGACCTAATAATCACATCTGAACCTAAAATTGTGGAAAAGATTGAATGATGTATGAAAAAACAAATTTTGATAAAGTAAGAGAATTCTTTCAAAAAGAAAACTGGGAAAGAATATACAAAGAAGAAACAACAGTGGAAGAGAAATGGAATATTTTGACAAAAAATGATAAAAAAGGAGTGGAAAAGTATGTCCTAAGACAAAAACAAGAAAAAGACTATGTAAAGTGCTGGTACAACAAAAGTTGTAGGGAGCTAAAAGACAAAAGAGATAAAACTTGGACCAAATGAAAGACAAAAGACCTGAAAAATAGAAATTATATATTTGTTATAGAAATGAATATGTACAAGCGTGCAGAGAGGAAAAGAGAAAATATGAAAAAGATGTCATAGAAAAATGTAAAGATCAACCAAAATTATTTTACAGATTTGGAAACAACAAACTGAAAAACAAACAAGATTTAGATAAATTAAGACAAAGAGGACTTAAATACACAGAGGAAATAGAAATGGCGGAAATTATGAACAAGCATTTGAAATCAGTGTTTACAAGGGAAAACATACAACCTGGGGAGATCGAATGGAAAGAGAAAGTCCCCCCCTGTGAAAAAAATAGAAGTAACAAAGAATGAAATAATGAAACATTTGAGTAATCTTGGAGTCAGAAAATCGCATGGACCAGATGAAAGAGCAAACTGGATTTTGAAAGAATGCAGGAATGAACTGGCAAACAAAATAGATCGTGTAATAAACAGTTCCTTGAAAGAAGGAAAAGTTCCAAAAGATTGGAAAAAAGCAAATATAGTACCTATATATAAAGGGGGAAATAAAGAAGACCCTACCAACTATAGACCAGTCTCTCTAACAAGTACAATAGTAAAAATTTGTGAAAGAATTGTCAAAAGAAGAAGGGAAAAATATTTAGAAAAAAACAACAACGTGCTTAATTCAAGGCAATTTGGATTCAGACAAGGACGATCATGCGTCACCAATTTAATATGTTTCTATTCAAGGCTAATAGATATAATACAAGAAAGAGATGGATGGGCTGATTGTGCATTTCTAGACCTAAAAAAAGCTTTTGACAAAGTACCACATAAGAAGCTGCTTAAGAAATTAGAAACTGAAGGAGGAATACAGGGCAAACTGCTTAAATGGATGGAAGACTTTTTGCAAGAAAGAAAAATGAGAGTAGTGATAAGAGACAAACACTCAAAATGGGATGAAGTAATAAGTGGTGTTCCACAACGAACAGTTCTGGCCCCAATAATGTTTGCTATATACATTAATGATATGGATGAAGAAATTGAAAGTTGTATGAGCTTCTTTGCAGATGATGCAAAACCATTAAAAAAAGTGAACACGGAAGAAGATTGTGAGTCACTACAGAGTGATATAAATAAAGTATGGAAATGGAGTGGAAATGGGAGATGGAGCTCAACACTAAAAAGTGTAGTATAATGGAATTTGGAAAAAGCAAAAACAGAATAACAGGATCATATAAATTGGGAGAAGAAGGAATAAAAAAAATTAAGAATGAGAAGGACCTGGGAATCATTGTTGTGAATAATATGTCACCTGAGAAACATATAAATAAGATTTTTGGAGAAACTTATAATATAAAAATAACAATCAAAGTGGCATTTACATACCTGGATGAAGAAATGGTGAAGAAAATTCTAATCACTCTGATAAGACCAAGATTGGAATATGCTGCAACGATGTGATCACCAAGTACAATTTTTTTTTATAAAAAACTTGAAAGAATACAAAGAGCAATTACAAAATTGGCACCAACACTCTCAAAACTATCATATGAAGAGACACTAGCAAAACTTGAGCTACAGACACTAGAGGAAAGAAGAGAGAGAGGAGATTTGATAGCTATTTACAGAATCATGAAAGGCATAGAAATTACTGATAGAGAGAATCTGATAAAATGGGATGATAGAAATACAAGAGGACATGGAAAGAAAATCAAGAAAGACAGCTATAGAAGAGATCTGAAAAAGAACAGCTTTCCTCACAGAGTAATAGACAGTTGGAACAAATTAGATGAGAAAGTGGTGTGTGCAAAAACAATACATGAATTTAAAAATAGTTTAGATAAAATGAGATATGAAGACGGGACACCACGAGCATAGCTCCCCTTCCCGTAAAATACAACTAGGTAAATACAACTAGGTAAATACACACACACACACACAGACACACACACACACACACACACACACACACACACACACACACACACACACACACACACACACACACACACACACACACACACACACACACACACACACACACACACACACACACACACACACACACACACACACACGCATGCACATTTTTGTAATTTTTAAAATGCGCTGTTCCACTGGCGATTTTATTCAGCTGAGGGAAAGCCCCACGAAAACAATCATTATGAATTTCTGCCTTCTTTATCACTTTATTGCCCTTTTAAGACTATTCTTTTTCCAAATAAGATATTTTCTTGAGTTGCTATGCAGCCTTTTTCTAGTGCCTCATTTGGTGACTTTACGTTCTAGTATAGCTGTTGTTTATGTTCTGTCATATCTAGCGTTTCCTGTTCCGGCTCACAAGTCTTTTCAAATGTATTTCTATTCTTCTCTTGTTAGAATTTTCAACATGAACCCTGTGATTGTAGCCAACGTCTTTGCAATGCTTTCATTATCTCTGAATTCAGTTTTACTGCCAAACCCAATAGTTCGAGCAAGATTTTTTTTTCTCCTCGATTTTCATAGAAATCAGACTGCTCTCAGTTTTCCCCAAATAATGGTGATCTTGTAAATTGCTCATCTGTATTTTCGTACTTTCCATTTTCCTCCCTAAAGTTTGGGACGTTAAGGGGCAAGAAGATACCGGTGATCCTGTTGTAAACCCCGTTTACGTAGGCGGGATAATCGAAGATGGGATTTTCATCGCCTACGATGGGTTATTGCGAGGATCGTGTTTGGTTTATAATCGTTGATCCAATCTGATGAGAAGGCAAATTGAGGTCAAAGCCGCTAATACAAACAGTTTTACTAATTCCTGCAACCATTCATCTTGCCATAGAACCACACAACCCTTTGGTCGCTGGATGTACAAGGGAATCTGTTCTTCAGGTAGGCTTTCAGTTTGAACATTTGCCTCGAAGGCAACATTCCTGGATGTGCTTTCCGAGGACGTTTCATAATTTGAGACAGGCTGGGGCTTGGTATTTTCCTTTTGGGTGTTTCTTTTGTAATCTTCTTCCCGTTGGGCGGGCAATTCCCCTGAAAGACTCGCTGGGGGAGGTAGGGCAAGGAGACCCTCCTGAACTGGTGTCCTAGCCTCTCTAAGACCTCTCAGGTTGAAGGCACTTTCTAGATGCATTCCTGTCACTTTTACTGATTTCAGGCTTTCAATGATAACTTTTTGGACCTGTCCTGGCTGTGAGCTGATAATCCTTGTAGTGGTTATGTGACACAGGCTTGCAGACGATGATAATGGGTTTGGTTGGAAGGTCATGAGGCTAGTTTCAGTGAACGTGCCAATAAACGTTTGTTGATTTAGTACTGGGAGATTGTGGATTTGTGAGTCTAATGTCATAGCTTTTAGCTTATAACAATCTACAGTCGAAGAAGAAGCAGTATTCTTTAAGTTTTTGTATAAACAAACTTGGTTATTCAAGTTCTTAATACCTTGAGTGGGAAGAGGACCCGGTGCTGTTATTGCCCAACTTTGGTTATTTGATAACCTATTGTCGACATGAGGATCACTTTTCTGAGGCTTGAGACATTTGGAAGATATATTTTGGGCTTTAGGACGTAAAGCCTCAGCTGCATCCGGGATTAAAGATTCAAAATGATTAATGGAACAGCGAAAAGAGTTCTCGGAAGAATGAACAATGTTCTATGAATCTTTCGAAAACTTTCCTATATTATTTGCTTTAAGGGCTTTGCCAAAACTACCTACAATGATTTGATCTCCCTAGAAACTACTTGTTTTATTTCTAACCGTAGAATCGCCAAACAAACCTTTAGCCTTGTTTATAATCTGAAGGATTTTTACACATTTTCGAAGCCCAATACCCTTTGGTTGATTATTTCTGTATTGAAATAACTTTCCCTCTTTATTGCCCACAAACTACTTGAATTCATTTGTAACTACGTCTATAATATCAAAAATATCTTCCTAAGCATTATTGGCTTTCCTATCAAAACTTCTATCGCCATCTAATAGGTTTTTCAATTTTCCTTCTACACTCTACAATCGTTCAACTTCCTTTTCTAAACCTATCTTCTAAACAGATTTGCCTTCATGCTCATTCTTTTTAGATTTAAAACACTCTCCAAGCTTTACAAAAGCTACTTTCACTTTCCTAATTGGGCTTATTTTCTTTTTCAATTTTGATTTCACATCCTTCACTTTTTCCTCTAGAACTTGATTATTATTAATTTTCAATCTATTTTCATTTTGGTCCCTATTGGTCTTCCTATTACAACCTACCTCACAAATCTTCCTTGCCCTACAGCCCAGGTCCTTCAGAAAAGTCCTAAAGATCCCCCCTGACATTCCTCTCCCACCACAAAGTCAACCAGACCTTTTTTTGAGTCACAATCTCGAAGAAGGTCTGAGGACTATCTTAGATTTGCCACAACCCTTTTTCTGTCTCTCTATCTCTCTCTCTCTCTCTCTCTCTCTCTCTCTCTCTCTCTCTCTCTCTCTCTCTCTCTCTCTCTCTCTCTCTCTCTCTCTCTCACTCTCTCTCTCTCTTTCTTTCTTTAACAAATTATATTTTCCTTTACTTTCTCGTATTCCTTTTGTCTTCTCTGTTCTGATCCCTTTTTTATCAAATACACTCTCTCTCTCTCTCTCTCTCTCTCTCTCTCTCTCTCTCTCTCTCTCTCTCTCTCTCTCTCTCTCTCTCTCTCTCTTGGCATGTTATATTTGTTCTTTTAATTTCCTCCCTCATTTTTTTGTATTTTTTTTTATCAAATACACACTCTATCTCTCTCCCTCTTACTCTCTCTCTCTCTCTCTCTCTTCCTCTCTCTCTCTCTCTCTCTCTCTCTCTCTCTCTCTCTCTCTCTCTCTCTTTCTCTTGGCATGTTATATTTGTTCTTTTAATTTCCACCTTCATTCTTTTGTATTTTTTTTTATAAAATACGTACACTCTCTCTCACTCTCTCTCTCTCTCTTTAACAAATTATATTTTCCTTTACTTTCTCGATTTCTTTTTGTCTTCTCTGCTCTGATCCCTTCTTTTTCTTCTAAATTTACTCTCTCTCTCTCTCTCTCTCTCTCTCTCTCTCTCTCTCTCTCTCTCTCTCTCTCTCTCTCTCTCTCTCTCTCTCTCTCTCTCTCTCTCTCTCTCTCTCTCTCTCTCTCTCTCTCTCTCTCTCTCTCTCTCTCTCTCTTTCTCTCTCTCTCTCTCTGTCTCTCTGTCTCTCTTTCTCTTGGCATGTTATATTTGTTCTTTTAATTTCCACCTTCATTCTTTTGTATTTTTTATGAAATCCATACACTCTCTCTCACACTCTCTCTCTCTCTGTCTCTCTCTCTCTCTCTCTCTCTCTCTCTCTCTCTCTCTCTCTCTCTCTCTCTCTCTCTCTCTCTCTCTCTCTCTCTCTCTTTTAACAAATTATATTTTCCTTTACTTTATCGTATTCCTTTTTTCTTCTCTGTTCTGATCCCTTTTTTCTTCTAAATTTACTCTCTCTCACTATGTATATATATATATATATATATATATATATATATATATAGATGTATATATATGTATGTATATATATATGTATATATATATATATATGTGTATATGTATACATATATATATATGTATGTATATATATATGTATATATATATTTATACATATATATATATATATGACATTTTTTATGACAGTCGCATTTAGGATTCGAACCTTCTAAATTTACTCCCTCTCTCTCTCTCTCTCTCTCTCTCTCTCTCTCTCTCTCTCTCTCTCTCACACACACACACACACACACACACACACACACACACACACACACACACACACACACACACACACACACACACACACCCACACACACACTGTCTCTTGGCATGTTATATTTATTTTTTTAATTTCCTCTCTCATTCTTTTGTATTTTTTTTTATCAATAACCATTCTCAATACTAGCAACTTTGTATATATCTGTATGCAATGTATAAATATTTACCTATATATGAATATTTAGCTCTACACAAACTAACATAGATATAATATACCTAACTATATCCACTAATTATACAACTAACCCTTATATATATAAACTGACCCTAATGCATAGAATAGCGAGACTAACGCCTTTGCTTACAGTAACCTACTAACAACCTATATAACCTTTAACACCCATGTCACGTAGGGAGAGAGACTGGGTAGGTCAAGAGCCTGTTGTCAGAAGCTTGATATGTGATTTCCTTTCCACCAACGAAAACATCCAAGTTGATTCAATGCGTGACGATAAAGTATGGGGAACAACTACAGAGATTATTGCAGCAGCCAACATGTTTCAAGTAAATGTATGTGTTTGGGCAAAGTTTGGATCTATTCACACATGGCATATACATAGCCCGAAAGGTAGTAAAATCATAAAGGATTCAGTGTACCTTGAGAATAACGCAGGCAACCATTTCAATGTAGTTATCCGTGTGTAGTGTAATTTCTAATAAGTAATAAATAGGTCATTGTAATCCAAGAAAAAAAGGTAATCATGTATAGTGTAATTAGAATTTTTTTTTGTATGGGCCGAGCAACCTTAATAAAAAAAAATCAAGCATCCAATAATGGGAGTCATTTCAACCCGATGGGGAGTCATTTGAAACCAGTTTCAGTTAACTGGGGAGTGTTGTCAATCTAGTTTCATTTGACTGGGGAGTGTTTTCAAACTAGGTTCAGGAGACTCCGGGAGTCATGTTTTGGGGGAGTGTCCTCAAACGTCTACACCGGCCAGTCGTCAGAGCTGGGCAGACCGAGCAGGCTGCCAGCCTATTGTGCCCTAGGTCAAGGCCTGGCACTTATTGTAATCTGCCCACAGGGCCCATTTGTACCTTATCATATTTGTAAACCAGATTTGCCTCAATTGTTAATTAAAAGTAGAAAACTCCCGTTTTGGGGTTTATCTCGCCCGCATTAAGTCCTCCTTACGTAACTAACAACCCTATTTAACGGTTACACTAAACTATCCAACGGTTATATATATATATATATATATATATATATATATATATACACATATATATTATATATATATATATATGTGTGTGTGTGTGTGTATGTGTGTGTGTGTGTGCGTATGAAATTTTTTTTTATAGTCGTATGTACGATTCAAACCCACTGCTTTCGGCCACCCATAACATTACCTTCACAGAACCTTAACCCACTACACCACAGAGACTTAAAAGTCTTGTAACCTGATTCCAGGTCACAAGTATTTTGAGTGTCTGTGGTGTAGTGGGTTAAGGCTCTGTGAAGGTAATTTCACGGGTGGCCGAGAGCAGTAGGTTCGAATCCTACATGCGACTATCATAAAAGTTATTAGATTAATGTTGCTGTTACTAGCAAATTTCTCTCATATATATATATATATATATACATGATTAAATCAAACCTGTCGCAATGTGGGTAGAGGATGTGCAAAAATAACACAAAATGATATCTGCAGATTTTGTCATTTTGCATTTTTTTTTTCAAGGCCATTGCTAATCATTGATGATTGCTCTTTCAGGTTGGATAGTGCTCAGGAAATAGATGTTTACATAAATTCATGGAAACACACGCACACTTATGTACACACACACACACCCGCACACATGCACACACACACGACTCGATGGCGCGGTTGGTACAGCGCTGGACTGCCAAGTACGGGGGTGCTCGCATTACCTGGTTCGAATCCTGGCCAGAGCCGAAATTATTTCGGTATCGCTGCGCCTCGGGTCGTTACTCTGACTCTCGTGGGTGGGGAGTTGGGTGTGTGTGTGTGTGAAAGGTCATAGCATTACCCATAGATCGGTCATATGAGCTCTGAGCTGTCTTCCGGGAGGGAAATAGCTGTCGATCACGAGTCCAACACGTGATCCAAAGACCAAGGTGAATAAACAGACACACACACACACACACTGTCAGGGGATACCAATTTTCGTATATATACTCGGTATTATTGAGAAATGGGCGTGAGAGAAAAGAAACACCAAGGTAACACCAACACGTGTTTTTATTGGATAACAAGAGCACACTAATCTATCTGAACACAAATATAATATATATATCACATGTGTGATATATATAAGAACAAAATGTATACTAAACCACTCCCCGGCTCTGCAGCCGCGAGGTTGAATTCTCCTCGAGCGTCGATTCCTTCTCCAGACGATCTCCTCCAGACGAGTCCCCTGTGTCCTTCTCCTTGGTGGACGGACGCACGTCGCTGGGATCCCTTGAGACGGAGGTCCGTCTTCGAGTATCTTCAAGCTCCTTTGTGCCCTCCCTCTGTAGAGCTGGGAGGGGAGGGGGGTCCGCCCTCAACGGCAAATGGCCGTAGAGTCTCCTACGGCTCTCCTTCTCTCCTCGTGATCTTCTGCGTCCTGGTGCCCTCCCTCTGTGGAACTGGGAGGGGATGGGGGGGGGGGGGGGTCCGCCCTCAACGGCAAACGGCCGTAAGGTGTTCTACGGATCTCTTTCTCGTGATCTCCTTCAGGCGGTGCCATCCCTCTGTAGAACTGGGAGGGTGGGGGGGGGGTGTCCGCCCTTAACGGCGAGCAACCGTAAAGTGTGCTCGTCCATCTCCATGCCCTTCCGTCTTGCACATCCGGGAGGGTGAGGGAGAGTGGGTGGTGGCGATCTGCGCATGCGCACACGCACAGCAGTAGTAACCCCGTAGTTGGGCCTAGTTGGCAGCCCTGGGCAGCTACACATGACCTCACGCCACCCTGGCGTGGGTCAAATTCCTCCGAATCTGGGTCAGGTGCTGAGCGCGCCAACCAGCTCCAAGCTTCCATCTCGATTGAAACACGTGGTCAGTGGTGAATGAAATGTCCGCGCTGACACACACACATACACACACACACGCACACACACACACACACACACACATACACACACACACACATACACACACGCACACACACACGCACACACACACACACACACACACACACACACACACACACACACACACACACACACACACACACACACACACACACACACACACACACACACACACACACACAAACACACGCACACACACATATCACTTTGTGGCGCGATGGTAGATTTCCCGATTGCCACTACAGTGGTCCGGGTTCGAATCCCGCCCAGGGCTGAAATAATTTCAGCCGTTACTCCAACTCTCGTGGGTGGAGAGTTGGGTGTGCGTGTGCGTGTAAGTTCACAGTATTACCCATAGATCGGTCATATATGAAGTCTGAGCTCTCTTCCGGGAGGAGAATACCAATCGCGAGTTCAACACGTGATCCAAGACCATGGTGAATCACACACACGCATACACACACACATGCACACACACACACACACACACACACACACACACACACACACACACACACACACACACACACACACACACACACACACACACACACACACATACACACACTTTCGTCGGATGGACGGCGAAGTTTGGAGTTCCGAAGAAAATTCAAACTTTACGTGGATCTCAACGTCAAGGAAGTACCTTATTGTATTTACAGGGAAGGGGAAAGCTCGTGGTGTAGTGGGAAGGTGAGAAAAAAGGAGAAGGGGAGGGATTACTGAGGGAAATGGAAGGAAATGAGGGAGGGGAGGACGTGGTACAGGAGGCCAGGCGTCTTGTAGACAAGCGGAGGACTGAGGATCTTGGAGAAGGGATTAACAAAAATGTAAAGATTAGAAATATAGATAAGAGCAGCACAATGGAAGGTGAAGATAATAATTTTCAGGGATTTAATGAGGTGGGGGAGGATACCAACCTCCCCCGATTAGCAAGATTAGAGGAAAAGCTTGAAAAAATGACCGAACATTGGGAGGGTAGGTTTGGTAACATAGCAAAGATTGCGCAGAGTTGAAAAATTGGAAGAAATAGAGAAGGTGAACAAAAACTTAACTAAAGAAATAGAAGAATTAAAAAAGCAGTTAAAAGAAGTAAAATGTGAGAATGAGGAATTAAAGAGGAATAATAAAGACAATAAAGAGGCTATAGCAAAAGAAGCACAGGGTTGGAAATAAATCCAAGAAAACAGTTAAGTTGCATTTACTGACATGATAAAACAGCAAATGAAAGAACAAACTGAGGACTCAGTTATTAAAGTGATGAGACAGAAGGAGAATATAGTAAGAGACTTAGCAGATAAAATTAAATACATAATTATATTAGGAATGGAAGAGAAGTATAACCTAAATAGAACCACAAGAATCAAAGAGGAAAAAGAAAAAGTAAGCAGTTTACTAGAACCTGAAATCATGAAACAAATTGAAAAGATGTATACTCTCGGAAAGTATAGTACAGATATGACCAGACCAATTAAGATTAAATTCAGGTCACAAACGACAGCAAAGAATATCTTAGCAAAAACAGGGAAACTAGCAGCAAGTGAACAATATCAAAAGGTATTGATAAAAAGAGAAATGAAAAAGAGGAAAGAGAGGAGGAAAAAATGAAAAACAAGAAGCTAAGGAAAAAACGAGAACAGAACAGTCAGAAAAAGAGAAATTGTATTGGAAAGTAGTGAATATGAAAGTAAGGAGATGGGACATACTAGAGAAAAACAAACGGGAAACAGAAAATACAATGGAAGTAGCAGAAAATTAAAAGTGTTTTACACAAATATAGATGGGTTGATAACAGGATTGAATGAGCTGAATTATTATGTGAAGGAAAAAGAGCCGGACATAATGGGAATTGTAGAAACAAAATTAAAAGGTCCACTACCATCCAACAGTGTAGGACATAATGCATATGATTATTGGATCAGAAACAGAGAGACAAAACAAGGGGGTGGAGTTATGTTCCTGACTAAGAAGGATATAAACGTGAGAAGTGTCACATATGGAAAGAATACAGTAGAGATGATTATGATCGAAGTGGAAGACAGAAATAAGAAGAGTAGAAAGTTTGTAATAAACTATTTACCTCCAAAAACAGCCTCGTGGGAAGAGAGTGACCATAAAAGTATGTTAGAAGACACAAGG
Source organism: Oratosquilla oratoria (assembly GCF_046742065.1). Classification (NCBI taxonomy): domain Eukaryota; kingdom Metazoa; phylum Arthropoda; class Malacostraca; order Stomatopoda; family Squillidae; genus Oratosquilla; species Oratosquilla oratoria. Next base: position 12,495,554 of record NC_134778.1, read on the forward strand.
ATAACATTAAATAAGATAATGGAAGATGGAGGAAGAATAGTTATAATCTGCGACTTTAATTGCAAAGAAGTCTGCTGGGAAGAGATGACAGTAAAGGGTGGAGACGACTCATGGGGAAATGCTCTACTCGAGATGATTATTGACCACACAATGACACAATGGATACAAGAGAACACTAGGTATAGAAATGAAGAAGAACCATCGAGACTAGACCTAATAATCACATCTGAACCTAAAATTGTGGAAAAGATTGAATGATGTATGAAAAAACAAATTTTGATAAAGTAAGAGAATTCTTTCAAAAAGAAAACTGGGAAAGAATATACAAAGAAGAAACAACAGTGGAAGAGAAATGGAATATTTTGACAAAAAATGATAAAAAAGGAGTGGAAAAGTATGTCCTAAGACAAAAACAAGAAAAAGACTATGTAAAGTGCTGGTACAACAAAAGTTGTAGGGAGTTAAAGGACCAAAGAGATAAAACTTGGACCAAATGGAAGAAAGACAAAAGACCTGAAAATAAAAAATATATATTTGTTACAGAAATGAATATGTACAAGTGTGCAGAGAGGAAAAAGAGAAAATATGAAAAAGATGTCATAGAAAAATGTAAAGATCAACCAAAACTATTTTACAGATTTGTAAACAACAAACTGAAAAACAAACAAGATTTAGAGAAATTAAGACAAAGAGGACTTAAATACACAGAGGAAATAGAAATGGCGGAAATTATGAACAAGCATTTGAAATCAGTGTTTACAAGGGAGAACATACAACCTGGGGAGATCGAATGGAAAGAGAAAGTCCCCCCAATGAAAAAAATAGAAGTAACAAAGAATGAAATAATGAAACATTTGAGTAATCTTGGTGTCAGAAAATCGCATGGACCAGATGAAACAGCAAACTGGATTTTGAAAGAATGCAGGAATGAACTGGCAAACATTTTTTTTTACATTTATTGATTTACAAGAAGTACATCTTGTTTGGGTCTCTACCCATATTCCTAGAAGGCATACAAGTATGCCTTTTACAATAAGTTACATGTACATGTGTTTAAATATGACAATATTTGTAGCGCTGTACGGTCCTGGTCGGTCTCCACGATCTAGCCGACGTGGTTAGTGTCCTATGAGTCCGTCGCGTCCCATCCGGTCCAGCCGACGTAGTTCCTGCACCCATCGCGTCCCATCCGGTCCAGTCTAAGGCATCATGCGCAGTTACCTAAGTGAGAAAGGAGAAGATGTTAATCCTTTGGCTTGAATTTTTGTGGTGAGCTATAAGTCAATATTTCAAGTGAGTGCAGTTAAGAACCCATCCGTATCCTCTGGGGCTGGCACTTGAAGGAGACTTCCCAGCCGACGTGGTTGGTATCTTTTGCACTCGTCGCGTCTCATCCGGTCGGTTGAGGGCATCCTGCGCAGTTACCTAGGTGAAGAAAAAAAAGCATTAGTCCTTGGCTTAAGTTGAAATGTGTCATAAGTCAAAAAATCAGCAAGAGAGTACAGTCGAACAGAACCCATCCGTATCATCTGGGGGGCGGCACTTGAAGGAGGCGTCCCAGCTGATACGAGTTAAGTGACATCGTCAGTCGACGGATGAGTCCCCCAGCCGAGGTCCTGGGGCCCGCACGTAGAAATCTGGTCGCTGGGCAAAGGGCCACATAATGATCTAGCCCGTTTGCGCCGGCCTCTCCACAGTGGATGCAGGCCTCCGGCTGTCCCGTCACCTCCGAGAAGCATCGATACCCGAGACGGAGTCGATGAAGGGTGACTTCCTGTATCCTGGAGAGACGGACTCCAGGGGTCAGTCGCTCATACGCTGTGGCAACTTGATACCAGCGTGCTGACGGCCTCTGGGCTGTTAGGTTCCTATGGCTTTGTAGTTCCCTCTTGGCCATCGTTCTCGTTGCAATGGCCAAGATCTCAGTTCGGCTCGGGAGGACACCGATTCCGCCTTCCATGTCCCCTGTGGCCGCTCTTCTGGCCACCCTGTCTGCCGCTTCATTTCCCTGGATGCCGATGTGTCCCGGCACCCAGTTGAGGACGACTGATCTCCCTTGCTGACGGAGGGCCTTGAGCTGAAACAACAGTGAGGTCATTAGTTTTTTCTGGTCATTATGATAAATTTTAGATATTAATTGCAACAGAGCTAAACTATCTGTGTGCACAACTACATTACGTTGGTGGGTGTTGAGAGCATGGGTCAATGCTAGACCCACTGCAACACCCTCTGCTTGCGTCGAGCAGCGAGTGCCCAACACCCTTACTCCCTGTTCCTCGTCCTTCGTGACAAACGCTGCACCTGCCACGTTGTGTACGGGATCCACGGAGCCGTCTGTGAAATAAACGACGCAGTTTTCCTGGGCGACAGATCTCATTGTGGCCTCCGCATCCGCCCGTAGGCGCGGCAGCGGCGTACCGCGTCGTGACGCCATCACACTGATTCTGGCCGGTGGATTCTCCCAGGGGGGAGACTGCACATAACCTTCCACCGGCACATCCCTCCTCTTCTGAAGGATAAGGTCATGCAGGTGAAGGTCCCTTATGCGGTGTGCAACCCTCGCTGACCACCTCTTCTGCGGGAAGAGATCCGGATCTTGCTGGAGGGCGCTGATTAGCCTTCGCCGCAGGAACGAGTCATGTTCTCTCTGAATGACTCTTATGGCGAAGGATACCACCAATCCTGAGATCCTCGCACTGATAGGCACCAGTCCCGCCTCTTGCTGCATATTGGCGACCAGAGTCCAGCGCGGCGCGCCCAATATTACGCGCAGCGCTTGGTTCTGTACTGTCTCCAAGTCAGCCAACCGTGTTGCGGATAGACCAGCCAGAGCAATGCTGGCATAGTCTATCACCGGTCGAATTGCGCTGACGTAGAATGTCCGGAGGACAGCGCAGTTGGCACCTGCCTCTCTGGTCGCCAAGGACTTCAAAACGTTAATCCGGCTGAGGACCCTTCCCCGGATGTATGCCACTTCAGTCCGGAAGGACAGCCTGGAGTCGAGCCAGACACCAAGGTACATGTGCGTGCTGACCCACTCTACCTCATGTCCCTGCAGCAGAAGCCTAAGTACTTCCGAGTGCAGTGTTAAAAGTATAGTGTAGTGAAAAAGTGCAATTGAAGGGATTAAGTGATATTATAATTCCGAGTGCGGTGCTAAAAGTATAGTGTAGTGAAGTTTTTCTGTGTGAAATGCAGTGCTAGAAGCATTGTAGTGTACTGTAGTGTTCTTTCGTCTTTCGTGAAAGTGCAGTGACTAAGTACGATAATAAGTCTCTCCTTATCGTACTTTCGTAAAAGTGCAGTGACTAAGTACGATATCAAGTGTTAAAAGTGTACGGTTTTAAACACGATGTAGTGTAGTGCTCTTTTCCCCCCTTCCCCCCTTCCCCCCTTCCCTTCTTTTCCCTTCCTTCCCTTCTTTCCCTTTCCCTTTTTTTTTCCTCTCCCCTTTCCCCCTTCCCTCTCATAACCCTCATCTCCCTACCTCCATACTACCTCCCCCTCCATTTTCCCTCTTCCTCCACCCTCACTCTACTCTTCTCCCTCCTCCGCCTATCTCCACTTCGCTCCTCCATCTCCTATTTCTCCCGCTCACAACTTCCTTCTCCTCCATAACCCCTCCTGCCCATACCCTTTCTTCTCCTACTTCCTCACCATCTCCTCCACCCGTCCTCTCCTATCCCACATTCTCACTCTCCTCCCCTGTACCTAGTTGCTCTTCCATCCTTGCCCTTCGCCACTCACCCTCAAACTCCCTTCCTCCTTCCACTACACCTATCACTCTACTTCCCCCCCTTTACCACCCTCTCCCTCACGCTCACCCTTACTTCTTCCTTTCTCACTTCTCCACTATCCCTCCTCCCCTATCACTCCCTCCTTTTCCTCTCCCCACCTCTCCCTCCTCCGCCTCCCCAATCACTACCCTTCCGCTTTCCCGCCTACACATCCTGTCTCGATCCCTCGTTTCCTGCTACCAGCAACAGCAAGAATGGATGAATCCACGCGCCTTTCAGAAACGGGCGATGACGGTGAAGGAGGCTGGGTGACTGCTGGCCAAAAGAGGAGTAAGAAGAAAGAGCGTGCTATTCGCTCTGGAGATGGGCAGGAGAGTCGGGAGCAAGCGGAAGGGGCCAAGAGGGCATCGCCCCCTTTGGTCACCACAGGATACAAGATCCCAAAGTCTCCAGAAGGTTTCCAATCAGCCTATGCGCTTTCTCGAGAAATCGAGAAACAGCATAGCAATTGGAGCATCACTTTTAAGTACCTGCCAACCGGAGAGATTCTCATCCCTCCTAAGGATGAGGCCGCCACTTCTGCCCTTGCCAACCTAACGGAGGTCAGTGGTAGGAGGGTAAACCTCCAGAGGGTGGAAGGAGCACAAAAGGGAACGAAGATGGTGCTACAGGGCTGGTCAACGGTTAATACCCTGGACGCCATCGAAGAGCATCCACAGGTGATCAGTGCAGAAAGATGCACCTGGAGGAAGGAGAACACCAGGCAGGTCGTGGTTACCCTCCGGGGGCCCGCACTGAGGGAACTGGACCTGGGCATGTGGGGCACGTTCCCACTACGCACCTTTGTGCCGGACCCCATGAGGTGTTTTCGCTGCCAGCAGTACGGGCACCACCAAAGGCACTGCAGACGCTCGTTTAAGTGCGGCATCTGTAGTGGCCCACATACCACCGACACGTGCATTGCAAAGCACAAGAAAAACGAGGAGACGACGGCCAAGTGCCCCAACTGCGGCAAAACACATCACGCTTGGAGCCTTGCCTGCGGTGTCCGCAGAGACGAGGCCAAGGCTACGAGGGAGGTGTACAAGGCCAGAGAGGACTACGTTCCAGCCCAGCCCCGTCCCTCGGTGTGGAAACACCCTCGGCAACCGAGGGAGCCACGCCAGCAGCCTCCAACACCGTCGCCTGCGCTAACGGAGGCAGAGTTCCCTGGGCTCCCTCAGCGGCCCCAGTTCCATAACGGAACCAAGAACCGCAGCCCCCCAGCAGAACCTCCTGTCCAAAGGGAGCAGCAGCCGGCGCAAGCCCTTCCGCGGCTACTCACCTTCCAGGATGACGAACTGATGCAGTTCGTCATGGTCGCCGCGGCTGCGCTGGCCCGCCACCTGGGGAGCTCGGAAGACCAGGTCAGGGAAGCTACGAGCTTCCTCAAGGACATGGCGCAGGCGATGGTCTCCATCAAAAAGTGCTCACCTGCCACCAAGCCCTCCATGTCTCCATCCGCTGCACCAGGTACCACCCAGGTGACCGAAAGCTCTCCAACGATCCCATCTCCTGCGCGGCCTCCCGCAGTGCCCTCGACCAGTGTCCGGACACCCGAGGAGGATCCAGCGCCCTCCCCAGTACGCGCAGAGCCGCCAACGTCTGACGAGCCGGCCCGAAAAGGCAAAGCAGGTGCCAAGAGTACCGCAGGAGCCGCGGTCAAGGCTACACTGCCTGAGGGCCCAGTTCGAGTCCAGCGGTACCAGACGAGGCGAGAGGTTACCCTCTCTAAGGCAGGTGGCGCAGCGTTTGTGGCTGGATTCCCTGACGTACCTAGGGGAAACGAAGGGGTGGATACGGACACTGATGTTAGCAGCGAGGGCTCTTCTTCTTCGCCGTCAAGCCCGTCATCGTCATCGGAAGACAACGAGCACCATGGATAGAGTGTCCACAGTGCGCTCGACCACCCAGACTGTTCGCTTCCTCCAATGGAATATCCTTGGATTCAGAGCGAAACAGTCACTTCTGCAAGCCATCATACGGCAGGAGGAAAAACAGGTCATCCTCTTGCAAGAGACCCTGGTGGGAGAGGAAGAGATCAGGATCTCTGGATACCACGTGTTCGTGTCGCCCCAAACGGACACAAGCAGAGGTTGTATGACCCATGTCCATGCGTCCATCCCATGTTCAAGAGTAGACCCACCAATAGAGTGTGGGGAAGATGTGGAGGTGCTCGAAGTTCGACTGCACTTCCCCCATGAAACGGTCCATGTGTATAACATTTACAAGGCCCCTGTGCGTGGACACTTGGACCTGGGGGAAGTATGCACCGTCGCGGAGGACGAGCAGTACATCATCGCAGGTGACTTTAATGCGCACCACCCCATTCTTCACTCTGTGTCGCCTACAAACTCGTCCGGGCGACACATTGATGAAATCCTGAACACCAGCCCGGGTGTGGTCCTACTGAACGACGGGTCGCCGACGCATGTACGACATGGCAGGCTCGATCTCTCATTTGTCTCCTCCTCATTGCTGCATCGGATGTCGTGGAGCATCAACGACACGGCTACGAGTGATCATTTTGGAATAGACATGTCGCTCACCGTAGCCCCGCCACCCCCAGTGGTCCAGAGAATAGGAAGGTGGAACCCGCGCAAGGCCAATTGGACGTTGTTCAAGGACAGAGTGGCTCGCGAGGTCGTCACCGACGCTCTGGCCATGGGTGAGTTGGACGATGCGGAGGCCTCACTGGTCTCTGCTATTCATGCAGCGGCAGAGGAGGCAATACCTAAGAAGGGCCTCAACAGGAGGAGACATCGAGATGGTTGGTACTACAACCAAGAGATCAAGGATGCCAACCACAGGGTCAACCGTCTACGAAAGATCCTGCGTAGACACCACAACCCTGCTAACCTGGCCAACCTCCGGAGTGCCGTCGAAGAGGCCAAGGAGACAGCTCGACGTGTGCGTAGCGAGAAGTGGCTAGAATGGTGCCAAAGCTTTAGTGAGTCCACCACGCTAAAGGAACTTTGGGGGAAACTCCACATAGCGACCAGCCGTACCCCACCACGGCGCGCTCCCCGTGCACCACAGTGCGAGGCAGAAAATCTGGCGCAAGAGTTTGCCAGAAGCACGCACACAGCCACGCTACCCGCCGAGCTGCAGCAGAGGCAGGCCATGCTCCGTGAACCAAGAGAGGCCAGGATACAAGCTGCCATGGGGTCTCCGGGTGACACGGACACGCCATTCACCATCCATGAGCTGCAAGCCTCACGTAAGAGATCCTCCGACACTGCTCCAGGGAGCGTCCTAGTGCCGTACTCCATGGTTGCACACCTGGGGGATGCTGGAGAAGAAGCACTCCTCCAGGTGGTAAACAGCAGTTGGTCCTGTGGAAGACTTCCTTCCAACTGGAAGAGGGCCGACATCGTGCCTATCCCCAAGCCAGGGAGCCCGGAAAGTATCGTCCTATCTCCCTGACGAGATGCCTGGGGAAGACCATGGAAAAGATGGTTCTCCAAAGACTTTTGTGGAAACTGGGACCACCACAAGAGAACCTCTATGGCTTCACCAAAGGGGTGGGCACGGCTCAACTGGCAAACAAAATAGATAGTGTAATAAACAGTTCCTTGAAAGAAGGAAAAGTTCCAGAAGATTGGAAAAAAGCAAATATAGTACCTATATATAAAGGGGGAAATAAAGAAGACCTTACCAACTATTGACCAGTTTCTCTAACAAGTACATAGTAAAAATTTGTGAAAGAATTGTCAAAAGATGGGTGAAATATTTAGAAAAAAAAAACAACGTGCTTAATCCAAGACAATTTGGATTCAGACAAGAACGATCATGTCTCACCAATTTAATTTGTTTCTATTCAAGGCTAATAGATATAATACAAGAAAGAGATGGATGGGCTGATTGTACATTTCTAGACCTAAAAAAAGCTTTTGACAAAGTACCACATAAGAAGCTGCTTAAGAAATTAGAAAATGAAGGAGGAATACAGGGAAAACTGCTTAAATGGATGGAAGACTTTTTGCAAGTAAGAAAAATGAGAGTAGTGATAAGAGACAAACACTCAAAATGGGATGAAGTAATAAGTGGTGTTCCACAAAGAACAGTTCTGGCCCCAATAATGTTTGCTATATACATTAATGATATGGATGAAGAAATTGAAAGTTATATGAGCTTCTTTGCAGATGATGCAAAACCATTAAAAAAAGTGAACACGGAAGAAGATTGTGAGTCACTACAGAGTGATATAAATAAAGTATGGAAATGGAGTGGAAATGGGAGATGGAGCTCAACACTAAAAAGTGTAGTATAATGGAATTTGGAAAAAGCAAAAACAGAATAACAGGATCATATAAATTGGGAGAAGAAGGAATAAAAAAAATTAAGAATGAGAAGGACCTGGGAATCATTGTTGTGAATAATATGTCACCTGAGAAACATATAAATAAGATTTTTGGAGAAACTTATAATATAAAAATAACAATCAAAGTGGCATTTACATACCTGGATGAAGAAATGGTGAAGAAAATTCTAACCACTCTGATAAGACCAATATTAGAATATGCAGCAACGATGTGGTCACCAAGTACAATTTTTTTTTTATCAAAAAACTCGAAAGAATACAAAGAGCAATTACAAAATTGGCACCAACACTCTCAAAACTATCATATGAAGAGAGACTAGCAAAACTCTAGCTACAGACAATAGAGCAAAGAAGAGAGAGAGGAGATTTGATAGCTATTTACAGAATCATGAAAGGCATAGAAATTACTGATAGAGAGAATCTGATAAAATGGGATGATAGAAATACAAGACATGGAAAGAAAATCAAGAAAGACAGCTATAGAAGAGATCTGAAGAAGAATAGCTTTCCTCACAGAGTAATAGACAGTTGGAACAAATTAGATGAGAAAGTGGTGTGTGCAAAAACAATACATGAATTTAAAAATAGTTTAGATAAAATGAGATATGAAGACGGGACACCACGAGCATAGCTCCCCTTCCCGTAAAATACAACTAGGTAAATACACACACACACACACAGACACACACACACACACACACACACACACACACACACACACACACACACACACACACACACACACACACACACACACACGCATGCACATTTTTGTCATTTTTAAAATGCTCTGTTCCATTGGCGATTTTATTCAGCTGAGGGAAAGCCCCACGAAAACAATCATTATGAATTTCTGCCTTCTTTATCACTTTATTGCCCTTTCAAGACTATTCTTTTTCCAAATAAGATATTTTCTTGAGTTGCTATGCAGCCTTTTTCTAGTGCCTCATTTGGTGACTTTACGTTCTAGTATAGCTGTTGTTTATGTTCTGTCATATCTAGCGTTTCCTGTTCCGGCTCACAAGACTTTTCAAAAGTATTTCTATTCTTTTCTTGTTAGAATTTTCAACAAGAACACTCCCATTGTAGCCAACGTCTTTGCAATGCTTTCATTCTCTCTGAATTTAATTTCACTGCCGAACCCAATAGTTCGAGAAAGATTTTTTTTCTCCTCGATTTTGATAGAAATCAGACTGATCTTAGTTTTCCCCAAATAATGGTAATCTTGTAAATTGCTCATTTGTATTTTCGTACTTTCCATTTTCATCCCTCAAGTTTGGGACGTTAAGGGGCAAGAAGATACCGGTGATCTAGGAGATCCTGTTGTAAACCCCGTTTACGTAGGCGGGATAATCGAAGATGGGATTTTCATCGCCTACGATGGGTTATTGCGAGGATCGTGTTTGGTTTATAATCGTTGATCCAATCTGATGAGAAGGCAAATTGAGGTCAAAGCCGCTAATACAAACAGTTTTACTAATTCCTGCAACCATTCATCTTGCCATAGAACCACACAACCCTTTGGTCGCTGGATGTACAAGGGAATCTGTTCTTCAGGTAGGCTTTCAGTTTGAACATTTGCCTCGAAGGCAACATTCCTGGATGTGCTTTCCGAGGACGTTTCATAATTTGAGACAGGCTGGGGCTTGGTATTTTCCTTTTGGGTGTTTCTTTTGTAATCTTCTTCCCGTTGGGCGGGCAATTCCCCTGAAAGACTCGCTGGGGGAGGTAGGGCAAGGAGACCCTCCTGAACTGGTGTCCTAGCCTCTCTAAGACCTCTCAGGTTGAAGGCACTTTCTAGATGCATTCCTGTCACTTTTACTGATTTCAGGCTTTCAATGATAACTTTTTGGACCTGTCCTGGCTGTGAGCTGATAATCCTTGTAGTGGTTATGTGACACAGGCTTGCAGACGATGATAATGGGTTTGGTTGGAAGGTCATGAGGCTAGTTTCAGTGAACGTACCGATAAACGTTTGTTGATTTAGTACTGGGAGATTGTGGATTTGTGAGTCTAATGTCATAGCTTTCAGCTTATAACAATCTACAGTCGCAGAAGAAGCAGTATCTTTTAAGTTTTTGTATAAACAAACTTGGTTATTCAAGTTCTTAATACCTTGAGTGGGAAGAGGACCCGGTGCTGTTATTGCCAAACTTTGGCTATTTGATAACCTGTTGTCAACACGAGGATCACTTTTCTGAGGCTTGAGACATTTGAAAGATATATTTTGGGCTTTAGGACGTAAAACCTCAGCTGCATCCGGGATTAAAAATTCAAAATGATTAATGGAACAGCGAAAAGAGTTCTCGGAAGAATGAACAATGTTCTATAAATCCTTCGAAAACTTTCCTATATTATTTGCTTTAAGGGCTTTGCCAAAACTACCTATAATGATTTGATCTCCCTAGAAACTACTTGTTTTATTTCTAACCGTAGAATCGCTAAACAAACCTTTAGTCTTGTTTATAATCTGGAGGATTTCTATACATGTTCGAAGCTCATAATCCTTTGGTTTATTATTTCCATATTGAAATAACTTTCCATCATCGTTGCCCAGAAACTACTCAGCGACTTCATCTATAACTATGCGTATAAGATCAAAAATATTTTCCTAAACATTATTGGCTTTCCTATCAAAACTTTTATCGCCATCTAATATGTTTTTCAATTTTTCTTCTACACACTAAAAACGTTCAAATTCCTTTTCTAAACCTGTCACCTAAACTAATTTTTCTTCATCCTCATTCCTTTTAGATTTAAAACACTGT
>NC_134778.1:12511421-12516421 GCF_046742065.1 Oratosquilla oratoria
TCCAAAGAACGGAAGAAAAGTGGATACAATTACAAGATAGTCACCACAAGTTCTACTATAGAGGTAAGGACAAAGAAAGATCTAACGGAGTAGGATTCTTGATCAACCGAGAGGTTGCTGGTAACGTAGTCAAGTTCAGTATTTATCAGACAGGGTAGCTTGATTGTGATTAGGCTGCGTAAAAGGTACACTCTAAAAATAGTTCAGGTTTATGCACCAACTTCACAGAGTTCAGACGATGAAATTGAATCCTTCTATGATGATTTAAGTCAGGTAATGGATGAAGAAAAAAGTACACGGAAATAGGCGACTTTAATGCTAAAGTAGGGAAGAAGATGGGAGATGAGTCGTGCATTGGGAAGTTTGGAGTAGGTGAAAGAAATGAAAAAGGCGAGATGTTAGTCATTTTGCAGAGAACCACAACATGAAGATAATGAACACTTTCTTCCAAAAGCGTGTAAGTCATAAATGGACGTGGAGAAGTCCAAATTGAACAACAAAGAACGAAGTAGACTTCATATTAGGAGATGAGAGCAAGAGCGTTAGCAATGTTACGGTTATAAATAAAGTCAACATGGGTAGTGACCATAGAATGGTAGGTTGTACAGCTAAATTCAATTTCAGAGCCGAGAGAAATAAACTAATTTTATAAATGAAAATAAGCCTTGCAAAGGTTAAAGATAATAAGAAAGGATTTCAGTTAGAAATTAAAAATAGATTCGAAGTTCTAACAACTAACGAGGACACAGTCGAAGATATGAATTTGAATTTAGTGAATGTCATTAGGGAATCGGCAGAGAAAGTAGGAAGTACAAATAGTAGGAGAGAAAACAAATATTCCAAAGCTAGATGAGCTAATTAAAAGGAGGGCTATGCATATAAAAAGCAGGATAGACAAAATAGAAAGAGTAGAACTAAACAAGCTTATCAACAAAAGGCAGAGATCAGAGAAAAGAAAGAGAAACATGGATGAAAAAGAGGAAACAATTCGGAAAGGTAAAAGTATTAAAGGGACCGAGCGCAGACATGTTTTAGGAAGGCAGCAAATGATATGTTAGAAAGATAGAAACAAAAATCATTAAATGCAGAGACAGAATGGTAAAAAGAGTAGAAGATTTTTACCAAGAGCTTTACTTGTTGAAGACCGTAGTTGAGTCAGTAAATTCATCTGTAGACGTTAGTAGTGTATCAGAGATTACAAAGGAAGAAGTAGAATTTGCTCTAAAAATATGAAACGATGAAAAGCACCTGGGAAAGATGGTATATCAATAGATCTCTAGAAGAACGCAGGTAAAGCAGTTCATGTTAAGTTTGCTCAGTTGTACACCCAGTGCTCACGTCAAGAAAGCGTTCCTGAATCGTGTTGCAATACTATAGTAATTTTGTTTCATAAAAAAGACCAGAAAAACCTTAGTAACTATCAACCGATTAGCTTGCTATCAAATGTATATAAAGTATTCTCCAAGATCCTTACAAATAGACTAAGTCAAGTTTTTTTTTATGGAAACCAACCGAGAGAACAGGCAGACTTTAGGAGGGGATACTCGACTCTAGACCATTTGCAGGCGATAAACCAACTAATCGAGAAAACGAAAGAATACAATACACCTCTTTGTTTAGTTTTTGTAGATTACGAGAAGGCCTTTGATTCGGTAGAATAGCAATACTAAACTGGGTACGCAATCAGGATACAAACGAACATTTATGCGAAAGGCACTGCTATAATTCGACTACATAAAGATACAGAAAAGATCAAGATCGAGAAAGGAGTACGGCAAGGCGATACCATTTCACCCAAATTATTTACAGCTTGTTTGGAAGAGATTTTCAGAAGATTGAGTTGGGAAGAGAAAGGTTTGAAGATTAATGGCAAATATTTGAACCACCTAAGATTTGCGGATGACATTATTCTTATTTCAGAAAGAGCAGAAGACTTGCAAGATATGTTGAGTGATCTGAACAAGAAAAGTCTCAAATTAGGTTTAAAAATGAATAAGACCAAAACCAAAGTAATGTTCAACAAGAAAGTTCAAAGTAAAGAGATTATAATCGATGGTGAGAGTCTCGAAGAAGTTGAAGAGTATAATTATTTAGGCCAGATGGTGAAGGTGACCAAAGATCATGATAATGAAATAAAAAGACGTATTACTATTGGTTGGAAATTTTTTGGTAAGTATGATAAAATCCTGAGAGGCTCTCTACCTTTATGTTTGAAACGTAAAGTTTACAATCAGTGCATTCTGCCAGCAATAACCTACGGGTGTGAGATCTGGAAACTGACAATGGCGATCGAAACAAAGCTAAGGACTGCACAGAGGAGAATGGAGAGGTCAATGATGGGAATAACGCTGAGAGACCGAAAGAGAGCAAGTTAGGTGAGAGAGCAGACTAGAGTGAAATATATTATGGAGGCTGTGAAAGAGAGGGAGTGGAGTTGGACTGGTAAGTTGGTGTGAACGACTGATGAGCGATGGAACAAGTGTGTTACTGAGTGGACGCTGTGAGATGGGAAGCGTGGAAGAGGGAGACCAGACAGAAGGTGGAGAGACGAGGTTGAGAAGTTTTCAGGAGTGACGTGGCAGAGGTTGGCGCGGTCGTGTGAATCGTGTAATTCTATGAAGGTGGCCTTTGTTCAGCAGTGCACTCGGGGTGGCTGATTTGATTGAAAAGAAGTGAAATAACACTTTTGCATTCATACATTAGTATGTCCTTTGTATTTTTTTATGAGGATAGAAGGAAAGGCTTTTGTTTGCTCATGCAAAAATGTACATTTATTTATATTTACGGATAACTAATTCACAACGCAACACTACATAAATACACAAATGTCGATTGTAAAATTAATGAAAGACTTATGGCATCGCACAGATCAAGCGATGGGGTGGGCGTGGAGGAATTGGAGGAGACTTACGGAGGAAGGAGAGTGTCCCAGTATTTTTTTTTTTTTTTTTTTGACTGAATGTGGATGAAGAAGACTGGAAGATCTTTTATGAAAGACGGGAAAGGTCTTTTGACTAATGTGAAATGTGTTTTGTTTGGAAATTCGATTTTTTTTTTTTTTTTTTTTGAGGACTTTGCGTGGGTGAGAGAATGAGAGATTTTGGAAGACTTCAAGAGTGATCGTCTTTGCTGAGAGACTGAGCAAGGGGCTTTCGGATAAGGTGAAAGTGACGGATCTATTTTTGAGACTGAGAGACTTCTGAACACAGTGAATGTGACTGCTTCACTAATTGGGAGATTTTGGATTTTTTTTTATACAATGGAAGAGTCAGACCATTGAAGTTGTTCATATTTTGAACAGTGAAGATGATATTTTTCATTACACTTTGAGAATTTCGGGATATATATATGTGTGTATATATATATATATATATATATATATATATATATATATATATATATTTGTAGACAAGGATAAGGTTTGGATGCATTCAGTAGTTGGAGATAACTCTTTCAAAATAAGAACAATATGAAGAGTATAATGAGGAGTTGCTTATGGTAAATTTGTGAAAAGGCACATTTTCAAAAAAGTGGGACTTTTTTCAACACGTAATAAGTGATAAAGAAGGAAATTCTTAAGCATGAGGAAGGTTTTTGACACTGTCAAAGTGTTAAAAAAAATGTGTAACTGAAGGAAAAAATCTTCATCAGAAGTCAATCAGGAAACCAGCTGAACAAGTTTTGAACTAGTTACGGTCATTTCCGTGCACATGTATACTCATACACACACACACACACACCATAATTGTGTGTACATGCATGTATGTGTGCGTGTGCTTCCCTCTCTTTGAATATCTACCTAATTGTACTTCAGCAGGATTGAGATAAACTCTGAAATTCAGTCTCCATCCTCGTACCGTCGGTCAGGACGACATACAAAGGCTATTAGATTGCATGCTAGAGGCTTGTGTATGTGTGCATATGCTTCTGTGTGTGTGTATGTGTGTGATTCACTACCACGGCCTTAGATCACGTGCTGGACTTGTGATCGATAGCTGTTACCCTTCCGGATGAGAGCTATAGGTAATGCTGTGACCACACACGCGCTAGTATACACACACACACACACACACACACACACACACACACACACACACACACACACACACACGCACACATGCACGCACGTACAACTCCTTGCCCACGAGAGTTGGGCTCGCAATGCAGCGATGCTGAAATGACTTCAGCCCTGGGCGGGAATCGAACTCGGATCGCTGGATCAGCAGTTGCGAACGGTACCACTGCACCGTCGAGCCGCGTGCGTGAGATTCATTATATAGGTGGTAATTACTGTTGTTACTGGGCACTTCGCTAATTTAAGCAAAATTCGTGTGTGAAGGGGGTGGGGGTGGGCGGGGGTGTGGGCTGTGATGTGAAAGTAAGATAAGGATGAGATTCTCATAAGCGTATTATGTGGCTTAGGCTCTGTGCAGGGTGGAGAAGGGAGAGTGCGGCTATGTGATGTCCTGGTCTAAAAGTTGGGAGCGCCGTAGAGTCTGTTAGGTGGCCTGGTGCCTCCGTTACCGTTACCGTTACCGTTACTTCCGTTGCCGAATCCGTTACCTCCGTTGCCGAATCCGTTATTTCCGTTACCGGCTGGTGGGTTGTAAGAGTAGCCGTTGCCGCCTCCGTTACCTCCTCCGTTGCCGCCTCCGTTACCTCCTCCGTTGCCGCCTCCGTTACCGTTGCCTCCTCCGTTGCCGCCTCCGTTTCCGTTACCTCCTCCGTTGCCGCCTCCGTTACCGTTACCTCCTCCGTTGTTTCCGTTGGTAGGCCTGTTGTAGTTGTATCCGTTGCCGCTACCACCTCCGTTTCCGCCGCCGTTACCACCTCCGTTTCCGCCGCCGTTACCGCTACCGCCGTTACCGCTACCGCCGTTCGCGGGCACCTTGCCGATCTCAGCGTTGAGTCCGAAGAACTGCTCGGCGGAGGCGCAGTCGAAGTTGTACCACCAGTCGCAGACGAAGTACTGCTGGTTGAAGATGGTCCCGTTCGGGCAC
>NC_134778.1:12521421-12526421 GCF_046742065.1 Oratosquilla oratoria
GCTGAATCAGGAAATAGATTTAATTTGGAAGTTGGTAGAAACAACTTCGCCAACCGTGTAGTTAATGAATGGAATAAACTTCATGCAGGGGCAGTGCAATGTAGTTCAGTTCGAAGCTTTAAGAATCATTTAGATAAACGCCTAAGCAAGATTCTGTAATGCCTGCCATTTATTTTATATTATTTGTTTGCTATTATTTGTTTGTTTATTATTATTTCCTTGAATATCATTTATTATTATTTATCTGTCAATTTATTATTTACTATTTTCCTGTTTGTTTATTATGTAACTATGCCTATGCATTTATTTATTTTGTTTATTATTATTATTATTATTATTATTATTTATGCTTATAATTTTTCATTTGTTAGAGCGTCGTTACTTGTGGCGAAGGTCGAGGGGATGGCGGCTCGAACCCTGCCACCGGTGAAGTTGAACCAAGGGCACGGTTTATTCACTTCCACGTTACAAAGTCCTCTGCAAGGGGCACCGTGCTAGCCTACTGATAGAGCGGAGCTTGTGACGTTAAAGGAAATCATTAATGAGAATGTTTCTTTGACCTGAAGTCTTGGTTTTGGTCTCAGGAATTCTTGGGAGTGAAAGTGGGATTCGAATTTTTTTGGGTGAAGTCTTCGCCAGGTCATAACAGACGTTTTGTGGGTGAAAGAGGTGGCAGTACACTAGGCTAACATGCTACTTGCTTTTGCTATTTCGTTTGAGTAGAAACGACTTTGGTTACAATATTCTAGACTTTCCTAAGAACATTTCAACGATGGGTCTTAAAATTCGTATTCCAGGTTGAAATTATCTTAATTCGTCATTCAACTTCTCACTGTAATATGACGCAAGAGCAAATTGACATTTGGAAAAAAAAAAAAAAAAATGGTCACCAAAGTAGTTTGTACTCCAACGAAATAGCAAAAGCAAATAGCATGCTAGCGAGAAATGCCTAGCGTGCCGCCACGTTTACGAACGTTTCCTGTGTCAGCTGGCGAACTTCTGGCATGCACGTGCGCACAGATGTCACTGCGCATGCTCGTGAAAGCAGACAACCTCATGCGGTTAGCGGGCAACTCCCGACAACCGAAAGCAAATGTGCTTGCAGATAGGACGTCAGTTGGGACGACATGGTCACGTGACTTGCCTCAGGGGGCCGTTGACCCTGCTCATAGGGACATTGACCCAGACTGGGGGGGGGGGGATAGCTGACTGGGGATGGGTCGGATGTCTGACTTTAGAGGCATAATCTTCTCAAGGGATTTTGATTGAATGATTGTATTCAACTTTATTTTAGTTTTGTTTGAACTTCTTTCATTTGGTTTCTCTTTTGTTTTTTATGTTTTTATATAATTTGTGTTTCATTTTTCTATTTAACTTATTATCATTACGTTGTTTTCTAGAGTGTAGATTTATTTATTTTTATTTCTACATTTAACTTTTTGCTTTGTCAGTCATTTTTTTCAACCTGTCATTTTGAGGTGGGTCACGTTTTTAGATATGATTAAAATGTAAAAAAGAAAGAGGGAGGGAGGGAGGGAGGGAGGGAGAGGTTGAGGGGAGAGAAAGGGAGTGATGAGTAGAGATAGAGAGACAAAGAGAGAGGAGACAGGAGGAAGACGGGAGAAAAGGAAGAGAGAGATGGGAGAAAGGAGGAAGGAATGGAAAGAGAGAGGGTAAGGAGGAAGAGAGAGAAAGAGAGAGAGAGAGAAAGAGAGAGAGTGGGGTGAAGGAGAAGAAAAAAGAGGTGGAAGGAAGAAAGAGAGAGATGGGATAAAAAGGGGAAGAAGGAATGGAAAGAGAAAGAGAGGGGGGCGAAGAGGAGGAAAGGAAGAGAGAGAGAAGGAGAGAGAGAAGGAGGAGGAAGAGGAAGAAAAGAAGGCAAGAGAGAGAGAAAGAGAGAGAGAGAGAGGGAGGGAGGAGGAGGAGGAGGAGGAGGGGGAGGAAGAAAAGAAGGCGAGAGAGAGAGAGAGAGACTTACCTAAGAGAGGGAGCCACTTAGCCATATTGCTCTCGTCCACTTGACGTCACAACCTCAGACGTGATTTTTACTGAAAGAGAAGAAAGAAAGACCTTGCGAGAACAGAACCAATGATAATGACAATAATATCAATAACGTAATGGTAAATGATGATAATAACAGTCACAACAGCAATAATAACAATCATGGTGATAGTTATAAATAGCAATGCATCATTAAGTTTAGAAATATATAATTCATTTCTTTTTTTCACGCTACAGTATGAGATAAATCGCATTTTTGGCGATGAGGGGCTTAATGTGTAGTTCATCCGATAGATGGCAGTGTATGGTGTTCGGTGATTTTTCATATTTTATTTATTCTTATAGATATTTTTTAGTTATTACCTTTACTTTCGTGAAACGCTTTCATATTAACTCTTAAATGCAGAGGGGCTTCCATCAAATGAATAAAATCACCTGACGGCAGTCAGATATATAGATATAGATAAAAACGATCTCTAGATAATATTCGTCCTGCCTGAGATGCCAAAGAACGCCTGATAACTTAATTCGATGACAATTTTTGTGGTCATGGTGGTGTCAACCTGAGTTCATTTATTTATTTATTTGTCTTTTGTTTTTCTTTATCACAATGTTCGCTGGCCGAGCGAGTTATGGCATCACTACCTGCGACGAAAGTCGAGGTGATGGCGGTTCGAACCCTGCCACCGGCGAGTTGGACCAAGGGCATGGTTATTTAAAATCCACGCTACAAACTCCTTTGTAAAAGGCACCGTACCAGCCTCCTGATAAAGGAGAGTTTCGCGAAGTAAAATTAAATTATAAATCATTTATCATTTATACATTTAAATCATTATTTTTCCATGTAGTAGTGAGCAAGCACAGATCAAACATTTTCTGTGATCTATGAGACATTTTCGATCAAAATTTGAGTGAAAGAATATGAGATCTCAGCAAAGGAGTGAACCATTTGGAAACGTGTCTGAACGAAAGTTCAGAAACACAGTGACACATGACAAAATAATTCCCGTAATTGCGAACGAAAAATAGGCAAAGAAAACGGGGAGGGGGCCAAAGCAATGACACATTTTAAAGTAATTTTGTCCGTAATCGAATTACAGAAAATTGAAGCTTAGGAACGCAGTGGGAAAATTTTACAAATAATCCCGGTCATTTGGAACGAAAATAGATGGAAGAAAATGGAGTTTTGGTAATGCAGTAACAAACTCCAAAGTACGTTAGGAAGAAAACCGGATTAAAGAAAACGAAAGCAAAAGTCGGAGTAACGAAAACGGAAAAAAAGAAACGAAAAATAAAAGAAAACGGAGCGTTGGTAGACCAATACGAATATGTGATATAATTTTGAACGAAAAGAAGTGAAATGAAATGACACGCTGATAGTTCAGTCACAAAATCTAAAGCAAAATTTTCGTAAAGAAAATGTGAATGTGGTAATACACTGACTTGCTGGAAGAAAATAAGTAAATAAATCCACAAGAACGGATGAATGAATTTGACAAATTTGAACACGTTTAAGGAAGGCGATTACGTCATCGCTCCAGTCTCTTCGCAGCCAAGTTAGGTGGGGAAGAGGTTTAATTCGTCAGTTATGAATAAAATCGCTTGGCGACAGCCAGAGAAAACGAGATTAAGCGTCAACGAGTTTAACAAAGGTTGGGTTAACATGGCGGCACACTAGGCTAGCATGCTATTCACTTTTGCTACGTCGTTTGATTAGAAACGACTTGGGTAGCAAGACTCTTGGAAAGACCATCTCAAGAAAGTGTCTAACATTCGTATTCTAGGTTTAAATTCTCTTAGATCGTCTTTCAGCTTCTCAGAGTAATTTTGACATTTGGAAATTCGAAAAACAAAAGATCGCCACCGAAGTCGTTACTGTTCAAAGCAAGTAGCAAAAGCAAGTAGCGTGATGCTAGCGAGAAACGCCCAGTGTGCCGTCACGTTTAGTTAGCGTTTTGGTGGACAGTTATATGTGAGCATAGGTTACCCAACAAGCAAGTGGTAAGCCCTTATCACACCGGGCTATTTTTCCTTCGACAGATTTGCCGGAGGAAAATAATTTTCCTTCAGTATATCAAATGGAGGTATCGCCGATTAACCGAAGGTTGGAGGAAAACTAGCCCAATGTGATACCCTTCTGAGTAATTTCGCCAGCAGTGCCTCAATACTGTAGCGACATCGAGTTGTGGCACCGTTCCTCGGCAGGAGTGCAGGACTCGAACCCGGGTTCTGGTCGCCAGATTAGGATCTACCCTCGAGTCGGGATGTACAAGTTGACAAATCAATTGTTATTGTGAATATCTCTATTAATATTATCGATATTATCATTGTTTTCATTATACTCTTATCAACATTAGTAGTGTTATTTTTTGATTATCATTATTATTGCTGTTATTGTTAATTATTATTGTTTTGTTGTTTTTGTTCTTATTACTGTTATCACTATTAATTTATTTTATTTCATTTATTTACTTATTTTATTATCATTATTTTCTCCCCTTATGTAATCTAATAGAAAGGGCGAGAATCTCATACTGTGTTCCAACGTCATACATAATTAGTATTATGCAACCAGTAACTATTCTCGGGGGCAGGAACCCATTTCCCCCCTACCCCTTAACCCCCCCCCCCAAAAAAAAAAAAAAAAGAAGTCACAGACGGTGTGATGGTGGCATCAAACATTCCTTGTATATTGATACATGCGTACTTGTAGTATTGTATATTTATCATTGTATATTGATTTTGTTATTTTCATTGTATATTTATTTGTTTCCCTTTTTTAAGGAAGAACCAAGGCGGATTGTATATGTTTTCCCGCGCTAAATAAGCTTGGCGTCGGAAGCAGTCTTGGTTCTGCCTCTATAGTGGCCGCAAGCTTGTCTTTGTTGTGCTAATCAATCTAAATATTCAACTCAAATTCGTTTCATTAGCCACCCTGTAACAAGGGAGGATGGTTAAAGCTTCCCCAAAAAGATCACAATATTTTTTTTTCCAGTGGA
>NC_134778.1:12531421-12533921 GCF_046742065.1 Oratosquilla oratoria
ACCCTTTCGGCCACCCGTAAGCAGTGGGTTCGAATCATACATGCGACTGTTATAAGAATTATCACGAAAGAAGTTTAGAAAGAAGAAATCACAAATGATTAATGGTGGAAAGGTTAATTCCGACTTCGCCTAATTGTTCTGCTATATTTTGATTTCGCCAAATTCTGACATTTGGTAATCTAACCCTATCTAACATAACCTGATCTATGCTAAGGTAGTTTGGCGAAATGTATTTTGGCAAAACGTAATTTGGTGAAAAGAATTTTGGCAAAATGGGAACTCACGAAAGGAAGAAAGGAAATGGAAAAGAAGGAGGAGGAGGAGGAGGAGGAGAAGGAAGGAAGGGAAGAGGAGGGCGAAAAATTAAGTGATCATAATGGTGATTCTAATGATAATGTAATTGTGATGACATGGTAATACTAGTAATGATAGTGATATTGGTAACATCATGGTAATTATAATAGTAATGAAAGTACGATTAGGACTGGTAATTGTGATAGCAATATCATGATGATAATGATAATTATAGATGTGACAAAAGCTAGTATAGAAATATTAATGTTGATGATAATGATGACAGGAATGATGATGGTTATGATGATGAGAAGAATGAAATGAAGAAGAGAAAGGCATCTGGGCAAAAAAAGAAAAAAGAAAAGAAAAAAGAAAACCGTCGAAAATATAAAAATAATGGAGAAAACGGAAGTGGAGATTTTTAAAACAAAATGAATAAAAAGTAATCGAGAAGAAGAAGAAGAAGAAGAAGAGAGGAGAATCGGAAAGTGGCTCCGGAGCGGGGAGGAAGAGGAGGAGGAGGAAGATTAGGAGAAAAGGAAAGGTTAAGAGGAGGAGGAGGAGGAGGAGAAATATGAAAAAGAGGAAGAGAATGAGGAGGAGGAGAATAAGAATGAGGAAGAGAAGCACGAGGAGGAGGAGGAGGGGGAGAAAGGAGGAATATAAAGAAGAGAATGAGGAAAGGAGGAAGAGGAGGAGGAATAGGATCAGAAGGAGGAGGTGGAGGCGATTAAGGAAAAGGGGGAACGTAGACAAGAAGGAAGAAAAGGAAGAAGGAATAGATCGAGTGTTGATGAAGAATAGTAATAATAGAAAGAGAAGAAGAAGAGGAGGATATGCGGAAAACACGAAATATTATATGGGAGGTGGCTGAATCAGTGTATATATATATATATATATATATATATATATATATATATATATATATATATATATATAATATGTATATATATATATATATATATATATATATATATATATATATTTTTTTTTTTTTTTTTTTTTTTTTTTGCTGGTGACCACTATAGGAAATCGGAAGAAAACAGTAATTCTCAAGCGCTTTCGTGTAATTCACATCTTCAGGGGAATACCTGAAGATGTGAATTACACGAAAGCGCTTGGGAATTACTGTTTTCTTCAGATTTCCTTAGTGGTTTCCAGCAAAATTTGTGGATCACGTGTTGTTTTTAGTGATCTTTCTGCATATATATATATGTATGTATGTGTGTATGTATATACACCCATATATCCTACACCCGTCTTTGCTCCTTGGGCCAGAAGCAATGCAGCGAGGCACAGCATCCTTCCCACCACGAAGGCCGAAACTGGTTTATCTTCATCGCTTCATTTACATGGTGACCGTGCCTTCTCACCCACTCGAGAAATATAGAGCAGACAAAAAGAAATACCTTCAGACCGCATCCATTTCTTCATCCATTTGCAGCCACTTTCCATCCACACCAGTCTTTTTGTAGAATGCCAGTTTATCCTAGGAAAGTATATGTTACTATGATTTATGATAAAACAGCTGCGATATAGGAGATAATATGATACTAGATATACTAATGAAAATAATCAATTCAAACATAGATATGTGTATATAATATAGTAATAAATCACAGTGTCGGAGAAAAACGAAAACTACATTCTCCCGCTCTCTTAATTTCTCTCTCTCTCTCTCTCTCTGTATGTATGTATATATATATATATATATATATGTGTATATATATATATATATATATATATATATATATATATATATACATATATATTAGTAAGGTATAATGTATTAGCAAATTTGCAAAATAAGACTTTTTGACCCACTGTATATTTCGACCACTATCCATGGTTCGCTTCAGCAGACAGTGGGTCAAAAAGTCTCATATATATATATATATATATATATATATATATATATATATATATATATACACATATATATATGTATATAATATATATACATGCATATATATACATGTATATATATATATGTATATATACATATATATATATATATATATATATATATGTATATATGAGAGAAATACGCTAATGGCAGCGACATCAAACCGATAATTTTTATGACAGATGCATGCAGGGTTCGAACCCGCTGTACTCGGCTATCCGTGAATTACCTGTACGGTGCCCTAGACCACTACACCACAGAGGTTATAAAATCCTTGAAACCTGGAATCGAACTGTCATA
>NC_134778.1:12571421-12573921 GCF_046742065.1 Oratosquilla oratoria
ATTTATTATAAACTTCTCTGCGTGTTTGTCTTATTTATGTATTATACATTCTGTATTATAGTTTTTAATTTGTATTGATTTTTAATCTCCCGCATTACGGGATGCGATTTTTTCGCATCCGACCTAGATATGGACCAAAAGGTCTCCTGTCGGCATGCTCCGCCTTTGTAATCCTTTGTAATCCTTTGTAAAGTTGTGCTGGTCTTCACATTATTGTGAGTCAGATTCACATGTTTTAGTATAAAGTTTGCATTTGCTAGTTTTGACACTAATAGTATATTGTGAATTATATGTTATTGAATTCTATTTGGAATTTCTTCGGGTTGTACCATGACTAATCTTTGTGATAAGTACAGTCGGTGTTTGAGCGTTCCACTTTTGTGTCTGAAAGGTAATGGTTACCGGGGTTACCTGTCCCAGTGTACGAGGGAGACCCCCTTTATATAGATTTTCTATTGCTACCACTGTATCACCCTGAAGACGAATTCCGAACAGGGTTCGAAACGTCGGAATAAATTGGCAAACGACGAGTCAAGCGTATACTTTCTTAAAAAAAAAAAAATATATATATATATATATATATAGTTATATATTTTCAGTGGGAGTTTTGTGTCCCTTTCCTTGGGCTGGCACTTCATTTAATACACTTTGGACATGAAGGACAGTGTGGCCACGCGCGATGGCCAGATGGACTGACCCCGCGGCCATAGCTTGATGGCCCCCCGGCCCCAAGGAGGGGTTCGTTCTGTGCCCCGAAAGTGCTCGCGACCGACCGAGACCCCCCGTGAGAAAAGAGGGGACCCTCCTCCTCCTCCTCCTTGACCTATATCGTCTTCATCCCACGTGACGTCATCGAATGTGACGTCACGCGGCGTGAGGCAACATTCATCGAAAGGCGAGTTAGCGCATGACTGGCGGTGACGTCACAGGAAGTCGGGGAACTAAGATAAGGAGGCCATTACATTAATCCTCTTCTTTACGGAGCGGTGCTCTGCGGGCCCCATGTCGGGACCATTGGAAGCACGGGTATTAAGCGCGGTTCACACGAGCAAAGCGGGAGGAGGGAGGAGGAGGAGAAGAGAGGAGGTGGAGGAAGAGGAAGAGAGGGTAAAGGAAGGGAGGTGAGAGGGGAGAAGGTGATTCCTTTAGGGCCACCCCTACGGCCTAGAGTCACACATCACTATTTTTGTATGGAAGACTCATCTCCATATAAAGGAGAATGTTGATTTTTTCATTTTTTATTATTATTCCTTCTCCCTCCTTCTCTCCTCCTCCTCCTCCTCCTCCTCCTCCTCCTCAAGGACAGAAGCGCTGGTCACTGGAGGAACATCTGTCAAACTCCTCCTTCCCTGCCTGTCAACTCCCTCTTGTTTCGTCTCTGTCAATTCGTTCTTTCTCTGTCAAATCGTCCCTGTTCGCTGCGCTGGGAATAGACGCTGGCGTATGGTCCGCGTTTCTCACGTGTGGGGCAAGTCGCCTGTGTGACTCTGGGCCGCAGGGGAGTCTCCAGAGTTGTCACATTTCTCCCAACCCTTCCATTTTCTGTTTTTTTTTTTTTTTATTGTTTCTATTTTTTTTTTTTTTTGTAACAGTCTTCAATCTCTCCCTGTCTGCTGTAATGTTACACCTTTATTTTTGTTTATTAATGCTGTTCTTCTTGTTATGACCATCATTGTCATCATCATCATTATTATTACTAATATCATTATCATTATCATTATTATTATCATTATTATTTTTATTATTATTATTATTATTATTATTATCATTATTATTATTATTATTATTATTATTATTATTATTATCATTATTATTATTATTATTATTATTGCTATTATTATTATTATAGTTATTAAAATTATTTTAATTATTATCATTATTATTTTTATTATTATTATTATTATTATTATTATTATCATTATTATTATTATTATTATTATTATTATTATTATCATTATTATATTTTTAGTAGTAGCAGTAGTAGCAGTAGTAGTAGTAGTAGGGGTAATAGTACTAGTAGTCTTATTTTTATTATAATTATCATTATTATTATTACTTTTACTGTTATTATTATTAGTAGTAGTAGTAGTAGTATCATTATTATTAGTAGTAGTAGTATCCTATTATTATTATAATTATCATTATTATTATTATTACAGTTATTATTATCATTATCATCACATTACTATTTCTTTAGTTTGTGTGTGTGTGACGTCACAGCATAACCCATAAATTGGACTATGTATGAGCTCTGAGCTCTCATTCGGGAGGATAATAGCCTTCGATCACGAATCTGGCACGTGATCCCGTTTTCTGTGCAATCGTTTTTGGCCAGAAGTCAACCCGGCCGTCGCTTTCTTTCTTTCTCTCCCTCTGGGAGGCTCTGGAACTCTAGTCCTCCTCCTTCTCCTCCTTGATCACTTTCCACTTTTTTTTTTTTTTTTTTTTTAAGGTGAGATTTCACTGACTCTGGAGCCGCCATTTCACTGTATTATCATTA
>NC_134778.1:12588921-12603921 GCF_046742065.1 Oratosquilla oratoria
ACAGTCGAACTCGAGATCGAAAGAAGTCCTCAAGGAATTTCGAACTGCGAGCGAACCGAGGAGGAGGAGGAGGAGGAAGAGGAGGAAGAAAAGGAGGAGGAGGAGGAGAAGGAAGACAGGGAGGAAGAAAAGGATGAAGAGGTGGAGGACGGAGAGAAGGAGGACGGAGAGAAGGAGGAGGAGATGAGGAAGAGAGGGAAGAAGAGGAGGAAGAAAAGGATGAAGAGGAGGAGGACGGAGAGAAAGAGGAGGAGGGGGAAGAAAGGGAGAAAGAAGAGGATGAAGAGGAGGAGAAGGAAGAGAGGGAGGAAGAAAAGAATGAAGAAAAGAAGTAGGAGGAGGAAGAGAGGGGGGAAAAAAGGATGAAGAGGAGGAGGAAGGAGAGAAGGAGGAGGAGGAAGAGGAGGATTGCCCATGGGGCGTCCGTCCCATAAGGTGGTCCTCCCCTGGGGGAGGGGGGGGAGAGAAGGTCATTCAAGGTCACCCAAGCTGAGTTTAATTCTTTTCTACTGCTCTCTATCACCCTCTGAATAGCTACACTACTCCACTTCCACTCCAGATGGTGTGTCTTCCATAAACTCCACCGCACGGGCTCAAACAAAACCCGTGGGAGTGATACTTCACTTCCAAATTCACTCCCCCACCGCCCCCCCCCCCAAAAAAAAAAAAAAGGAAAGATTGATAGATATACACGTACACGCTTTCGGTATTCGAGGGGTGCCACAAAAAGGAATAAAAATCACCTGGCGGCAGACATAATAAAAAAGAATATCATCCCCCGATACGGAAGGTGGTGTTGCAAAATTGATAAAAAAAAAAAAAAAAAAAAACAGAAAGACAAGATCACTGAGCGTGATAACGACTGTCAAGAGTCCGCGCTGGGAACGAGGAGGAAGAGGAGGAGGAGGAGGAGGAGGAGGAAGAGGAGGAGGTGGAAGGGAAGGAGAGGAGGAAGAGGATGGATAGATGGAGGAAGTAGAAGAAGGGAGAGGAGGAAGAGGATGGATAGATGGAGGAAGTAGAAGAAGGGAGAGGAGGAGGGAAGGAAGAGAGGGGCGAGGAGGAATGGGGGGGAAGGAAAGAGGAGGTGGGGAAGGGGGAGGGGTGGTAGAGAGGAGGAGGGGAAAGGAAGAAGGAGGTGGTGGGGGAAAGAAATAGGAGGAGGAGGAGGAAAGGAAGAGGGTAGATGGCCGTAGGAGGAGGAGGAGGGAAAAGGGAAGGAAGAAGAGGAGGAGGAGGAACATTACCTGATCAAAGTTTGGTTGAGGACGCGTCTCTTCCCCTATCTCCTCCTCCTCCTCCTCCTCCTCCTCCTCCTCCTCCTCCTCCTCCTCCTCCTCTTACTTCTCCTCCTCCTCCCCTTCCTCCACCTCTTGCTCCTCCTCCTCCTCCTCCCCTTCTTGCACATCTTACTCCTCTTCTTCCTCCTCTTCCTCCACATCTTACTCCTCCTTCTTCTCCTCCTCCTCCTCCTCCTCCTCCTCCTCCCCTTCCCCTTCCTCCACCTCTTACTCCTCCCTCTCTTCGTCCTCCTCCTTTTCCTCTTCCTCCACCTTTTACTCCTCCTCCTCTTCCTCCACATTTTACTCCTCCTCCTCCTCCTCTACCTCCTCCTCTTCCTCCTCCTCTTCCTGCTCTTCCTCCGTTCCCCTAAGTAATGCATTTCCCTGCCTCCCTCCCTCCCTCGGCCTTCTTGTAAAACAAGTGCTGCTGCTTCGGGAGAATCCTGCCGACCATTTCTCTTCGTTACAACCCGCCCGTCACTTCGCGAGCCTTTCGTGGCTTAAAAAAAAGAAAAAGAAAAAAAGAAAAGAAAAAGAAAATGTAAAAAGATTCAGTTCATTGCTGAATAGAATCGCCTGGGATCAATATATATATATATATATATATATATATATATATATATGTATATATATATATATATATATATATATATACACATATGTATATATATATATATATATACATATGTATATATATATATACACACACACACACAAAACACACACACACACACACACACACCACACACACACATATATATATATATATATATATATATATATATATATGTATTTATATATATATAGTATGTATAATATATATTTATATATATGTATATATATGTATATGGGTGTGTGTGTATATATATATATATATATATATATATATATATATATATATATAAATATATATATATATATAGAGGCATTCTTGCAATCCTCTACTTTTACCTCACTGTACCTTATTTATCTTAGGCTGTACCGTCGTGAAGTGGATAGACAGGTAACCCTGCATTGGACTATAGAATATACATTTAATTGCGATATACACAGGAGGCTCTATGCTCGTGGGATACAGTTTCCTCTTCTGTGGGGTCCATGGGGGTCCCGTGAAGATATTCAGGAAAGTATTTAGGCTCGTAGAGTCCCGTCTCTTCTCTGGGGGTCCTGTGAATATATTTAGGAAAGTGTCTATGCTCGTGAGGTACCGTCTGTTCTTCTGTAGTCAATGTGGGTCCCATTGGAAATATACAAGAAAGGATCTATGCTAGTAGGGTTCCGTCTTTTCTGGTGTGGAGATCATGGGGATCCCAGTAGAGATATACAGGAGGATTTATGTTCGTGGGGTGCCGTCTCTTCTATGGAGATATACAGGAAAGGACCTGGACTCGTGGTGTTCTGTCTCTAAATGTGTGGTGTCCATGGGTAATCCCGGTAGAGATATAAAGGAGGATTTATGTTCGTGGGGTTTCGTTTCTTCTTCTGTGTGCGGAGAGAGTAACGGCGCTTTTGAAAACCGTCTTAGTTGTGTCGCAACAAGATGGCGGCGGTCGAAGAATTCGATTAAATATTTCGAAAGAAAGAAAACGGGATGCGAGCGTGGGGAACCCGCATGTACACAAAGGAAAACGGTGACGGAAGCCAGGACGTGTCAGTCTGTCCGAGAGAAAGTTCTTGACGGAGACAACTGGAGCGACGCGAAGCCAAGCGAAGCGAAGTGACGACGCGCGGGGCGAAGAAACGTGACAAGATAGCCCGGTAATTAAATCCTTCCTCTTCCCCCCGAGTGGCAGGATTGGGGGGAGGGGGGCTATTTCCTGCGGGTGATTAAGATGGCCAGGTGACTAGGAAGCTCTCTCTCTCTCTTCTCGTACAAAAAAGGACTCGGAACTTCAATCTTATTGTCGGTAAGAGTTGTACACGTTCGAGTACATGCATACTCACACACATACACACACACACACAGACACACACAGAAAAAAATTGATGCTGAGAGATACAAAGACGGGTCACCACGAGCACAGCTCCCTTCCCGTATAATACAACTAGGTACAACTTGGTAAATACACACACACACACACACACACACACACACACACACACACACACACACACACACACACACACACACATATATATATATATATATATATATATAATCTCTCTTGATGAAGCAATCGGTAAAGTCACTACAGCACTTGTCACGTGCTAGCCGGGTTCGAGTCCTTGGCCGTACCACGTTTCAATTTCTGCATGTTAGCCTCCACGGGTCTTTCGATGTTGATGGCTTAGAATTAAAGTGCATTGTGGTTGATAAAAATGTATCTCTATTCACTGGGACCCATTCAGTGTTGTACACATACATACATACATATATATATATATATATATATATATATACACTCTGTATATATATATATATATATATATATAGATATATATATATATATATATATATATATATATATACACAAAGCTTACAAAAGCAATAGTGTTGTCATTATGAACAATAAGGATTATATTGACAAAATGGATGACCTATTGACTGATGAAAATGCATACACTAAATTAAAGAAAAATCCTTTGGATTCTGTTAATAAAATTTTTAGTTGTAAGTTAAAACATATTTCAAAAGGACACGACCTTTTGTTTAAGCAGCTCACCTTGAATTCACCATCACTACCATACATGTATGGGTTAATCAAAACACATAAACCTAAAAACCTTGTGAGACCCGTTACATGTTCCCGAGGATCTGCTGGTTGTAATTTGTCCAAGTGGCTTGTGTCCATTTTGAGCCTTCTAGTGGGTACAATTTTCAATAGCCATACGTACATATACTACACATACCAGCGGTTTTTTCCACTTTACAAGGGAGGTAGCCACAAACAAAAGCATAGAAACCACTCCTACCCATTCCATCCCCTACATACTCCACCCCCTTCACCCTCTTCCTTCCCTCTTATCTTGGCACCTCCTGGATGACGGGTCATACCTGCATCTTCTCCGTTGCCCTGGGTCAGAAGCAGTGCCGCAAGACAATAGCCACGTACACAATAATGTAGATTTAGTTAACAAGCTTAATAACCTTAAAATTGATCATGATTTTATTCTTATTAGCTTTGATGTCACTTCTTTATTTACTTATGTTCCAGTTAATGATTTGTTGGTCTACCTTGAAGAAGAATTGGAGAAATTTGATTTACCACTGCCTACCGTCACCATTATTGATTTGATTAAATTATGTGTTTTAGAATCCTATGTCGTGTTTAATGGTAAATATTATTTACAGAATTTTGGTATGGAAATGGAGAATCCGATTTCTCCAATTCTAAGCAATCTTTATATGGATTTTTTTTAAACTATGTTATTGCCCAATATTTCCCTCATAATGCTAATTGGTTCAGGTACATTGATGATATTTTGTGTATTTGGCCTGCTAATGATGACCCGTCTATTTTCTTGTCACAGCTTAACACTCTACTCCCTTCTATCAATTTTACTATGGAAATAGAACAAAATAGCTATACACCTTTCCTTGACGCATTGATATACAGAAATGAAAGTTCTTTCAAAATCTATGTTTATAGAAAACCCACCAATGTTCTATCATGTGTCTATTTGTACTCTTCTCATCTTTGTAGGACAAAGGCATCTGTGTTATCGTCAATGTACCTTCGACCTTATCGTATTTGTATCCCGGAGTTTTTGGATGGTGAACTCTTAAGAATATGTGACATAGCTTCAAAATTAAAGTATCCTAAGTACCTCATTGACAATTCTCAAAAGAAAAAATGGCTAGGTAGTCTTATTTTGAGGATAAAGCTAAAGACACATTTAATTCTAAAAATCTTTTCATACTTCCTTATCATGATAATTTCATTAAGTTACCCCATACTCTTAAGAATTTCAACATCCAAGTTATTTTTAGAAATTCCAACATAGTCAAAAGTCTTTTAATTAAAAATTCACCTGAAAATAAGGAAGATTGTGTATACAAAATTTCATGTAAAGATTACAACAAATGCTATATTGGTCAGACTAGAAAGGAACCAAATGTTAGATTAAAACAACATAAGTATAGCGTCAGATGTGGACAAAAGTCCAACGCGATGTTTGTTCACCTTAGGGATTTAAGGCATTGCATTAATTGGGAGGAAGCTAAAGTAATTGTTAAGAGTAATTCATATTTGAATAGAAATATAGAGTCCAGTCTGAGCGAGGATACATTTGTTAACGATTTAAATTTGAGTCATGGATGGTACAAATTGGATAATTTTATTGTTAAGAAAATTGTAGCCCAAACTCTCGGGAATCTGAGTCCATAGGTCACGGGGAGAGATCTACCCTTTGGGTATAGATTCTTGTTACTCTGCTATATATGTACCTTGAAAATGTCTGAATAGACGAAAGCGCTCGGTCTCATTTCTGTTATTTTCCTTGTGGGCTTTCGACACACACACACACACACACACACACACACACACACACACACACACACACACACACACACACACACACACACACACACACACGCACGCACGCACACACACACACACACATACACACATATATATATCTATATATATGTGTATATATATACATGTGTGTGTGTGTGTGTGTATGTGTGTGTGTGTGTGTGTGTGTGTGTGTGTGTGTGTGTGTGTGTGTGTGTGCTGATTAACAAAACTCGTATAAGAAAACGAGACGTCGTTGTCGTCATCGTCACCGTGGACCGACGCTACCAAACATTTCATCAACAGAGCAAAAAAGACTCACTTAAAAAAAGAGAGAGAGAGAGAGAGAGAGAGAGACTCGCATAAAAAAATATGTTGGCCTTGTCCGGTGTCTTTCATCTGCAAGAGGATCTTCAACATCAGCGGCGCCTCCGGGGCAGACTGTCCACATCGGTAGTGGTCACTCCGTCGCGTCATGCGTCGGTCAGCCGCTCTTGCTTCAGATCGTTGCCGCTTGCAACCTCATCAGGAGTCAAACCCCGGGTCACAAAAAATAAATAGATAAATAAATAAATAAATAAATAAATAGATAAATAAATGAATGAATAAATAAAATAAAATAAAATAAAATAAATAAGAAATAAAGAAGTAAATAAAGTACTTAAATAAATGAATAAATAAATAAGTAAATTAGTAAAAAGCAATGATAAATAAATACATAATATTGATAAGTGAGTGAATATATAGATAAATTGATAGAATTTTTGATAAATACATGATAATGATAATGAACGTATACAATAAATATAGAAATAAAAAATAAATGAAAAAACAGACAAAAAATGAAATAGATTGAAATGGAATGACTATTGTTCGTAAGGTTTTTAACGAACGAGCTTTTGCACCTGGTTCGCCTGACGTCCTATTCAGACAACACACACGAAAACAAATCCACCCCAACACCTTCCTTCAACATGCACTACCTTCACACTACAAAGCCTGTGTGGACGAAAAGAAGACACTCTCAGCCCGGATAGGGGTCAGTGGGGGGGGGAGGGCTGTCTCCCTAAGTTCCCCCCCTCTAACGAGGGAGGAAGGGGGGGGAGAGGAGAGGGAGTGTATTGTCCACACACAGTCGCCATGACAGCCTGAAAATCAACTTAAATCACTTCTACGTCATGAAAACAGTCCTTAACCCATTCAACTCCGATGACAAGATGTCTTGTCATTTGGTCAAATAAAACAAAAAATCATAATAAAACAACAAAATGTTTGATGATCAAACAGCACCAGAAAAATATGACGTCGTCAGTCCTCCTCCTCGAGGAGGAGGAGGACTGATGACGTCATATTTTTCTGGTGCTGTTTGATCATCAAACATTTTGTTGTTTTATTATGATTTTTTGTTTTATTTGACCAAATGACAAGACATCTTGTCATCGGAGTTGAATGGGTTAAGATGAATTTCATTAGGGCAGGACTCGTAGTCATGGATTTTAAATTGGACAAAATTAGGTTCAGGAAGGAAATAGGCAAGAATGGGTTTACTAATAGTGTGGTTAACGAATGGAATGGACTTAGTAACTATGTCGTGAGCGCTGAGACAATTGATTGCTTTAGGAGAAGGAGAAACTATTTCATGGATGGGGATATCAGGTGGTAAGGGACATGGAACTGCCCAGTGTAGGCCTTATGGTCTCTGACAGTCTCCTACATTCTTAAGTTTCCCTCAGCTGATTGAAATCGCCTGGCGGCGAGAATGAAGGAGACTGCAAGAGACCCTAAGGCCTACACTAGGCAGTTCAACCTGCCATCCATAAAGTCATCTCTCCTTAAAACTGAAACCCAATACTGAATCATCTGAAATCAACCATAATGAATTATGTAAAGGAAACCACCAGATACTTTGTTTATCTAAAGAGGCAACGATCTTAGCTAAGACGCTAAATATTTTCTCTATTATGATCAGATTATTTATTACAAATTTAGAAGAAGAAAAAATGCGTTAGGGATATTAATAAGATATTCTTCTCTCAATGATATTTCATTGGTGCTTCTATCGAAACTGCAAAAGCATCGTATAGATATTTGCAACGATCTTAGCTAAGACAATAAATATTTTTTCTATTATGATCAGATTTTTGCTTACAAATTTACAAGAAGAAAAAATGCATTAGGGATAATATTAAGATATTCTTCTCTGTCTGATATTTCATCGGTACTTCTATCGAAACGACAAATGCATCGTATAGATCTTTGCATTTGTAAACACATTTCTCTCGATTTCGCAACTCCCCCAAGCAGGGGGAGGTGAGGAACAGTCTTGGTTTAGGACAGGTAAGGGTTGTGTAGATCAGATTTTTGCGGTAAGACAGATATGTGAGAAAGCTATAGGAAAAGGTAAGGATGTTTTTTGGGCTTTTATGGATTTGGAAAAGGCTTATGACAGGGTAGACAGGAAGGCGCTGCCTTGGAACAAAGAGGAGAAGGAGGCGATCTATTGGCCATTTACAGACTCATAAAATGCATGGAAGTCCTTGACAGAGAAGACTTATTAAAGTGGGATAAAAGGAAAACAAGGGACATGAAGAAAAAATTTCCCAAACCTCCCACAACCCCCATCAGCTCCCCTCACCCTCCTTTAACCCCCCAATCAACCCCCAACCCACTTCAACCCCCCACCCCCCACCCCCATTTCCCAAACCTCGTGACTCGAATTTGGGTCAATTCTAGTTCGCAAACGATGGTGGTGGACGGGGGGAGGGGGGGGAGTTGTTGCAAACAAGCAATTAGTTGGCCTTTGCAACAACTGGGAAAAGGTTGTTCTGTCTTTGTTAACGATGCTGAGAATAGTAACATCATTTGTTATAATAACAGACGAAGCATTATTACTAGTGGCAGGAGAAGGGTCTGTAGCAATATTAGTATCTGAAATAGCTGTAGTATTTGCAATAATATTGTTATAATTGTCATTGTTATCATTGAACTTCCATTTATCGCATAATTGTGATTAACGTGTGTGTGTGTGTATATATATGTGTGTGTGTGTGTGTGTGTGTGTGTGTGTGTGTGTGTGTGTGTGTGTGTGTGTGTGCGCGTGTGTGTGTGTTCATTTATCTGTATATGTTTGTATGTGTAAGTATAGGCATTTACATGTATCTGTGTATGTATGCATGTTTATGTTTGTGTATATGCGTGTATGCGTGTCTGTGTACGTATGTATGTATATGTGTGTACGTGCATCTGTGTACGTATATATATGTGTGTGTGTATAGGTGTGTACGTATATCTGTGTATGTATGTATGTAGGTGTAGGTGTGTGTATAGGTACGTAGGTACGTAGGTGCATGTATGTGTACGTGAGCATATACGTGTGTACGTGTATCTGTATATGCATGTATCTTTATGTTTGTGTATGCGTGTGGGCGTTTATCTGTGTATGTAATGCATGTATGTATGAATGTATGTATGTATGTATGTGTATTGTTTCATCATTTATGTTTACCCTCCTTGGCCTAAGTTGTTAAGCGAAGATGACTTGCGTGGACCGAGATGACTTGATAGAAGGTGATTTGAGAGTGAGAACGAGGTTGAAATAGAAGGATCAGGAGGAGGAAAGAGGAGGAGGAGGTGGAGGAGGAGGAGGAGGAGGAGGAATACTATGTTGAACAAACTGTTATAGTGGTTTTACTGGGTAGTTATTTTGGAGAAGTTACATCTTCTCTGAAGATGCAATATACGAAGGATTTTAGCCATTTCTTTATCATTTTTCCTGTGGTTTTGTCGCACATGTGTGTATATATGTGTATACATGTAT
The DNA here is from genome assembly GCF_046742065.1 of Oratosquilla oratoria. NCBI lineage: Eukaryota > Metazoa > Arthropoda > Malacostraca > Stomatopoda > Squillidae > Oratosquilla > Oratosquilla oratoria. The sequence goes on from NC_134778.1 coordinate 12,598,479, forward strand.
ATATGTGTGTGTGTGTATGTGTATGCGTGAAATTTTTGACAGCTGGTTTAAACACCTCCACCGGTGGGACTCGAACTCTTGACTGTGCGTAGTGTTGGTGACGGGGATGTACGTTACCCACAACACTGCGACGGGCACCTGATAGAAACGTTTGAGAACTTATCCTGCACATTCCCCGACATCAACTCGCGCAGCGTGATGTCTAGACTTACTCAACTCAGGAGAGTCACCCGACAAGTGTATGAAGATGAGTAAAGTCTCTATTTTGAGATAAAAGCGACGCGGGTTCGATTCCGAAGCCAAAGGCCTCCTCACAGCCTCGGCCTTGGTTGAAGATGATTTAATCGTTGGGGGAGATGCGCGCGTGAGAACGAGAAGACAGATGGTGTCAAAGAAAACGGTGATTTGTTTTGATGACGCGTTGATGACGTCACGTCCGTTCTGTGACTTCATTGGGCGACGTTCATAGTGTCTTCGGATGATGGGAAAAAATAAAAGAAAGAAAGATAAAAAGGGGGACATTATATCAAATGGTATGTGGTTAAGTTATTTTATGCTCCACTAAATGTTCTTCATTTTCGAACTTTTTTTTTCGTTCGTGATCGAATGTCTATCACGTTCGATTCTTTTTTTTTTTTTTTTTTACTAATCGCAACTATTTCCTCCTCTGATCTGTTGTTTCTCCTTTTTCTTTATTTCTCTCTTATTCCTCACACCTAATTATATCTTTTAATTGTGTTTGTTCTTTCTTTTTCGTTCTGTTCATTTGTCCATTATTCCTTTTTATATTTTTTCACCATTCGTTTTGACTTTTTTGTTTTGTTTTTCTTTATTATTATCCACTTTTCCTCAGATTTCCTCTGTTTATTTTGTTTTGTTATTATTATTATTATTATTTTATTATCATTATTTATTTATTTTATTTATCATTATTGTTATTATCTTAATGATAATAATAATGATAATATTATTGTTATTATTATTATTATTGTTATTACTATTACTATATTATTATTATTATTATTATTACTATTATTATCATTATTATACTAATCTCATTATTATTATTATCATTATTGGTATCATCATTATTATCTATCTATTTATTTATTTATTTTATTTTATTTTTATTTATTTGATTTTATTGTATTTTGTTTTATTGATTTTTTTTTGCCCTGTCTTATAATATTTTTGTAAGTAATTAAGTATTGCGTCCTCTATTTATGATCACTTGATTCAACTTGATTTTTTTTTCTCTCTCTTCTCCGCCATCAGCCATTATTAACATCCTTTCTTTTCCTCTTTTTTTTTAACTTCCTTCCTCCTCTCTTCTTCATTCCCTCTCTGCTCTTCTTCTTCTCTTCTTGGTTCCTATTCTTCTCAAATATTTCCCTAATCCCTAGTTACTCCCTAATTACTATATATTTCCTAACAATTGCTGTGGAGGTATCGATTACATAAGTTTTATATGATCAGTGATTCAGGGTGAAGGCACCCCTCCGGACCAGATCCACGCTGCCTTTTATGTTTAGAAACTAATATCCCTTCTAAGAGAGATGCTTCTTCCTCTTCCTCCTCCTCCTCCTCCTATTCTTCTTCTCTTCCACCTCCTCCTCCTCCTCCTCCTATTCTTCTTACTTCTCTTCCACCTCCTCTTCTCCCACCACCTCCTTTTCTACCTCCTCCTCCTCCCTCTCCTATTCTTCTTACTTCTCTTCCTCCTTCTCCTCTTCTTCCCTCTCCTATTCTTCTTACTTCTCCTCCTCCTCCTCCTAATTTTCCATTTCCTCTTTTTCTTACTCCTCCTCCTCCTCTTCCTCCTCCTCCTTCTGTTCCTGCTCTTCCTTCTCTTCTCACTTCTCGTTCTCTTTCTTCTACCCCTCCTCCTCTTCTTCTTCTTCTCCCTCCTCCTCTTCCCTCTCTTCTTCTTCTTCTTACGTCCACTCTCTCTCCCTCCCTCCCTCGTTCCTCTCTGTGTGTCCCTCCTCCTCTTCCTCTTCTTCCTCCTCTTCCTTCTCCTCTTGTACTTACTTCTCCTCCTCTTCCTCTTCCCTTTCGTCTTCTTCTTACGTCCTCTCTCCCTCTCTCCCTCCCTCCCTCCCTCCCTCGTTCCTTTCCGTGTGTCCCTCCTCCTCTTCCTCCTCTTCCTCCTCCTCTTCCCTCTCTTCTTCTTCTTACGTCCACGCTTCCTCCCTCCCTCCCTCGTTCCTTTCCGTGTGTCCCTCCTCCTCTTCCCTCTCTTCTTCTTCTTACGTCCACGCTTCCTCCCTCCCTCCCTCGTTCCTCTCCACCTCCTCGAAACTGCTCCTTGGGTCTCAAGAGGCAACCGAACACCAAAATCTTAAGGAAGGCTTGGAGGTGAATGTACAAGGAGGAGGAAGAGGACAGGAAGCAGTGAGGAGGAGGAGGAGGAGGTCAAAGAGGCCGATAAGGAAAAATAAGATTAATGTGATCAATAAACCCTTTCACCGTGAGTGTAATCGTGCGCGCATATATACTGTATATATATATATATATATATATATATATATATATATATATATATATATATATATATATATATATATATATATATATATATACATATGTATATACATGAACATATATGTATATATGAGATTTATTAACCCACTGTCGGAGAATGAGATAAGAAAGACAGAAGATCTGTATATTTCGACCACTATCTGTGGTCCTATAAGCAGATTGGACTATTGACTACCTAGGACAGACCACCCGATCGCGCGGGATCGATAGTTGGAAGAGATGTCTGTATAAAAATGAGAAGATAGCTGTGTATGTTGAAGAAGCCCTCAACAGACATGACTTGCCCAACATCGAAACTCTGAGGGAGGAAGGGGCCTTCCATGATAGAGCCAGATGGAGGAACATGCTGGGACCACTGACAGGCATAACGCCTACCACTGGGAGCTGAAGTAAGAAGTAAGTTGTGTATAAAAGAGGGGTATTGCCACCGGGCGATTTGGGATATTTGTTTCGTGGGGTCGTGGCTTTGGAGGGGTAAGCATGAGATTTGGGGTTGGAGGCTGGGATCAATACGTGTAACCGAAAGGTTACGTAGCAAATATAGCTAAGAGGGGTACGTTTAGGGGACAGGGAAAGGGTCGGGGGGAACCCGGGTTTTGTGTCCTTGATGACGTCGGAGCGATGGTTGACCGATGGCGAGGTCAAGTCAGGTCGCTTTTGAAATTGATTTATTTTCAGCTATCCAAGTTATGCAGTCAGGGGACCATTGACCATTTGAGGTATTGAGATTTGGAAGATGATTTATCAAGGAGGATTCAATCATTTTTCTTCGAAAACGGCCGTAGGATTTGTAGATGATGGCGGCATTGTTCCAGTTCATACGACGATCCTCTATGCTGGTATGTAGGAACACTGCGGAATTCTCTTGGCCATATTTGATACAGTTTTTGTGTTCTTTGATTCTTGTTATCAAATCTCTTCCTGTTTGGCCCCAGTACACTTCTTCACAGTCTTTACAAGGTACTTTGTAAACCTCGGGGCTGGTATCCACATTCGTTCTTCGATGCACATTCACTATTTTCCTAAACATAGTTAGGATAATTGAATATCATATTGATATGGATGTTAGGTGGTAATTTGGAAAAGGCGTTAATAGACTCATTGTATGGTAATATGATGTTTTTATTAATCCAGTTTTTCTTATTTTCGGGGTTGGGTGTCTTATAAAAAAATACTTTTAGCCTTACTCAGAGCTTTGGACAAAAACCACCCCGGATATCCTAACTTTGAAAGTTGTGAACTCTTTAGTTCTAATTCTGTGTTGTGGTCTGCATATCTTAAGAGCTCTTAGATATAGACCCGAAGCTATACTGCGTTTAATGTTATCCAGATGATGACTGAAGAAATGTAAGTAGCTGCTGGTAATAGTACGCATTCAAAATATTCCATATATAAATTGGAGAAACTGGAGAAAGATTAGAACCTATGCTGTATCCATATCTTTGTCTGAAATAAGAATCTTTGAAAGAAAAACATTAGCGTTAAAACATAAGCGGGTAAGTCTAATAATTCCTATCTCTTTCTCTTTTACTCTCTCTTTATCTCTCTCTTGTTATCTCGTATATATATTCACTCTTTTTTTTCCTCTCGACTCTCTTTCTCCTGTATGGGTTAATGGCTAAAGAGGAGGAGGGAGAGGAGGGGAGGAGGAGGTGGAAGAGGAGGAGGAAGGTAGAAGGAGGAAGAGGAGGAGGAAGTGGAGGAGGGGAAGGAGGAAGAGGAGGAGGAGGAAGAGGAGAAAGTGGAGGAAGAGGAAGAAAAAGAGAAGAGGAGGAGGAAGAGGAGGAGGAGGAGGAAGAGGTGGAGGAGTAAGAGGTGGAGAGGGAGAAGGAAGAGAAGGAAGAGGTGGAGGAGGATGAAGAGGTGGAGGAGGAAGAGGAAGAGTAGTGACAGGAGGAGGAGGAAGAGGTGGAGGAGGAAGAGGAGGAGGAGGAAGAGGAGGGGCAGGAGGAGAAAGAGGAAGAGGTAGAGGAGGAAGAGGAGGAGGAGGAGTAGGAAGAGGAAGAGGAGGAGGAAGACGAGGAAGAGGAAGAAGAGGATGAAGAGGAAGAAGGGGAGAAACAGGAGGAGGAAGAGGAAGAGGAGGATGAGGATGAGATTCATCTGTTGGCGACAGCCTTTTTCCCATTTTGGTGCCAGGATTGGCGCCAAGTGGCGATTTAATTGACGCCGGTGCATGACATCCTCTTGAGTGTGTCACCACGAAACATCAAACGTCCTCTGAACGCACAAATACTTTCTCCCAAATCCACTAAATAAAAAAAAAAAAAAATAAAAAAAATATATATATATATATATGTATATATATATATATATATATATATATATATTTATATATATAAAAATATATATATATATATATATATATATATATATATATATATATATATATACCTAAGTTACTAAGTAACCACTAAACACTAGTGACTACCGCTCCAAACCACTAAATATTTCTTTAAAAAATTACATGGAAAAATATATCTAAGTTACCAAGTAACCACTAAACACTAGTGCCTACCGCTCCAAACCACTAAATATTAAAAAAAAAAAAAGACGAAGAAATATATCTAAGTCACTAAGGAACCACTAAACACTAGTGCCTACCACTCTAAACCACTAAATACACCCTTGATGCCCCTCCCACAGCTCCGTACCAAGTCTCCTGAAACGTCTTCCTCACTTAAACCGGCCACAGAGCCACTCACGGACCACTAAAGAGTCGCCTAATTCCCCGGAACGGGTGAGCAAGACCTCCCCTCCCCCTCCCCCGGCCCCAAAAGGCCTCGTGACGACCTGTTCACCTCCAGGAGGAGCAAGAGAAAGAGGAGGAGGAAGATGAGGAGGAGGAGAAGGAGAAAGAGGAGGAGAAGAAAGAAGATGAGGAGGGTAGAAGGAGGAG
>NC_134778.1:12608921-12611421 GCF_046742065.1 Oratosquilla oratoria
TATATGTCAATTTATTATTATTTACTATTTACCTGTTTGTTTATTATTTAACTATACCTATGCATTTATTTATGTATTTTATTTGTTATTGTGTGTATGTGTGTGTGTGCGCGCGCTCGTGTGTATGCGTATGTGTGTGTGTGAGCGCTCGTGTGTGTGCGTGTGTATGCGTGTGTGTGCGTGTGTATGCGTGTGTGTGCGTATGTGCCTGCGTGTGTATGTGTGTGTGTGTGTTTGTGTGTGCGCGCGTGTGCGTGTGTATGCGTGTGTGTGTGCGTGCGCGCGTGTGTGTGCTTATGAAACAATGGTCTCAAACTGTCCGGAAATAGATTCAATTTGGAAGTAGGTAGAAACAACTTTGCCAACCGTGTAGTTAATGAATGGAATAAACTTCCTGCACAGGTAGTGCAATGTTGTTCAGTTCGAAGCTTTAAGAATCATTTAGATAAATACCTAAGTAAGATGCTGTAATGATTATAATTTAACTTATATTATTTGTTTTTGTTTTGTTATCATTTGTCTGTCTGATTTTCATTTATCATTAGTTATATGTCAATTTATTATTATTTACTATTTACCTGTTTGTTTATTATTTAACTATACCTATGCATTTATTTATGTATTTTATTTGTTATTTACATTATAGTTTTTTATTTATTGTTTTATTATTAATATGTTCTTTTTTCGCATCCGACCTAGATATGGATCAAAAGGTCTCCTGTCGGCATGCTCCGCCTTTGTAATCCTTTGTAATGTGCGTGTGTGTGTGCGTGCGTGTGTGCGTACGTGCGTGTGTGTGTGTGCGCGCGCGCGCGTGTGTGTGTGTGTGTGCGCGCGCGTGTGTGCTTGTGTGCGTGCTTGTGTTAAAATGACAGCATTACCCATAGATCGGGCCACATGGTGCTCTCCTCCAGGAGGAGGAGAGGGACAGCTGACGATCACGAGTCCAACATGTGATCCACACATGGACACGTACCACGGAGGGTAGGGGGTTCTTGTCCGACCCAGGTTGTTGCTGTTATGGACTCTAGTTCACCAGCGCTTCTAGCTTTTGTGGACAATCTCGCGCCGCTGTCGTGTCTCGTTGTGCAGATGTTTGGTCGTATGGAGGTATTGACCAGCGTGATGGTTCCCCCTATGGACCAGAGTATCGTTTTTTTTTTTTATTATTTACCTGTTTGTTTATTATCTAACCTTACCTATTCATTTATTTTTTATTTATAATTATTTATAATATTATAACTATTTATTTATTTATTTACTTATCATTATTATAATATTTTTCGCATCCGACCTAGTTATGGACCAAAAGGTCTCCTGTCGGCATGCTCCGCCTTTGTAATCTTTTGTAAGACGAAGGGGAGGAGGGAGAGGAGGAGGAGGAGTAGGAGGAGGAGGAGGAGGAGGAAGAGGAAGAGAAGGAGGAAAAATAATAATAAGAAGAGGAAGAGGAGGAGGAGAAGGAGGAGGAGAAATAATAATAAGAAGAGGAAGAGGAGGAAGAAGAGTAAGAGGAGGAGGAGGAGGAGGAGGAGGCAGAGGAGAAACAATAAGAAGAGGAAGAGGAGGAGGAGGAGGAGGAAGAAGATGAGGAGGAAGTGGTGGAGGAGGAGGAGGAAGTGGAGGAGGAAGAGGAGAAGCGAGAAGAAGAGATAAAGAGGAAGAGGACGAGGAAAAGGAGGAGGATGAAGAGGAATGGGAGGAGCAAGAGGAGAAGGGTCGAGAAGAGGATCAGGAGGAAGAGGAGGAGGAAGAGGAGGAGGAGAAAGGGAGGAGTAGGAGGAGGGGGAGTAGGCGGAAGAAGAGAACAGGAGTTGAAGGAGGAGGAAAAGGAAGAAAAAGAGGAGGAGGAAAATGAGGAGGAGAAAAAGTAGAGGGAGGAAGAGGAGGAGGAGTAAGAAGAAGAAGAGGAAGAGGAGGAGGAGGAAAATGAGGAAGAGTAAGAGTAGAGGGAGGAAGAGGAGGAGGAGTAAGAAGGAGAAGAGGAGGAGTAAGAAGAAGAGGAGGAGGAGGAGGAAAATGAGGAAGAGGAAGAGTAGAGGGAGGAAGAGGAGGAGGAGGAATAAGAAGAAGAGGAGGAGGAGGGGCTCGAACGAAGTCCAGAAGGAACTTGGAGGGTTTACAATTTCCTCTCTCTCTCTCTCTCTCTCTCTCTCTCTCTCTCTCTCTCTCTCTCTCTCTCTCTCTCTCTCTCTCTCTCTCTCTCTCTCTCTCTCTCTCTCTCTCTCTCTCTCTCTCTCTCTCTCTCTCTCTCTCTCTCTCTCTCTCTCTCTCTCTCTGACAAGAAAATATGACACAACTGTGAAATGGAACAATCGTAAACATAAATCTCTTTCGTTTTTGTTGTGGAGCAGATTAATTCGTCACGCACTGCATCACGTGTCATAAGGCGAGACATAACGTGATGGTGCAACTATACACACACACACACACACACACACACACATACACACACACACACACACACACACACACACACACACACAACCACACACACACA
>NC_134778.1:12621421-12623921 GCF_046742065.1 Oratosquilla oratoria
CTCCAAGGGTAAGTCATGTGTGACTAATTTTCTATCTTTTTACACTAACGTATATAAGGCGTCAGATAATCATATATACGATGTTATTTACCTTGATTTTAACAAAGTGTTCGACAAGGTGCCCCACCAGAAAATACTAAATAAAATATAAGACCATGGCATAGGGAGAAAAGTGTTAGAATGGATTAGAGCTTGGATCAGTAACAGAAAACAGCGGGTCACCATAAATGGGGATAAAATTCAAATGGGGAGTGTTTCTAGTGAAGTTCCCCAGGGCTCGGTTTTGGGTCCGTTATTGTTCATTATGTACATAAACTATTTGGACAATGGGATTAATAGTGATGTTAGTAGGTTTGCAGACGACAATAAAATAGGACGCCTAATTAGGTAAGGAGACGACGCCAAGATTCTGCAGGATGATCTTAACAAATTTTTCACATTGTCGGTGAAATGGCAAATAAACTTCAATATCTCAAAATGCAGCGTGTTAAACGTTGGGCTACACAACCCCGATATCACATTTTTAGAGAAAACTGAGTGCGAGAGAGATTGGGAGTTCCAGTAAGTCCTAACCTTGAATCCAGGAAACAGTGCATTAGCGCCAGGAATAAAACTAACAGAGCACTAAGTTTCAATGGTAGGACGGTTACAAATAGAAGCACAGAGGTAATTATAAAAATCTATCTAGTGTTAGTTAGACCTATGCTTGGCTATGCGGTACAGTTTTGTTCTCCGTCCTATAGAACGGACAACAATTCACTAGAATCAGTACAGAGTAGAATGACCAAAATGATACATGGACTCAGAAATTTACCTTACGAGGAGAAGTTTAGATACCTTAACTTACACTCTCTGGAAAGACGCAGAGTGCGGGGTGATCTAATAGAGGTGTTCAAGTGGATCAAAGGCTACAAAGGTGACGCAAACAAGGTCATCATATTAAGACAACAGGGCAGGACTCGCGGTAATGGATTTGAATTGGACAAATTTAGATTTAAGAAGGAAATAGGAAAGAACTGGGTTACTAACAGGGTAGTCAACGAATGGAATAGACTTAGTAACCATATAGTGAGCGCTGAAACTATCGGTTGTTTTAAGAAACGGTTAGACAACTTTATGGATGGGGATGACAGGTGGTAATGGACATGGAACTGCCTAGTGTAGGCCTTATGGTCTCTTGCAGTCTCCTTCATTCTTATGTTCTTGTAAATTTTGTCACCCCCCTCTGTACTGATCCTCGTGAATTGATATCCATTCTATAAGATGGAGACCAAAAATGTACCGCATAGTCAAGGATAGGTCTAACTAGCGCCATATAGAGTTTGATAATTACCTCTACACTTCTATTCGTAACCGTTCTACCAGTGAAACCTAATGCTCTGTAAGCTATATTCCTGGCAATAATGAACTGTTTCCTGGATTTAAGGTCAGAACTCATTAAGACTCCCAAGTCTCTCTCACACACAGTTTTCTCTAAAAAGATGTTATCTAAGCTATATCTGTTTTCTGGAGTCTGTAAACCTACGTTTAACACGCTGCACTTTGATATATTGAAATCCATTTGCCATTTCACCGACCATGTGAACAATTTGTTAAAAACCTCCTGACTGACCTGATTTAGCGTCCTGTTTTAGGGTCGTCCGCAAACTTACTAACATCACCATTAATCCCTTTGTCCAAGTCGTTTATATACATAATAAACAATAATGGACCCAAAATCGAGCCCTGGGGAACTTCACTAGAAACACTCTCCGTCCGTTTGGATTTGACACAGTTAATGGTGACTTGCTGTTTCCTGTCACTGATCCAAGCTCTAATCCATTCAAACACTTTTCCTCCTATGCCATGGGCTCTGACTTTATTAGATAGTCTCTGGTGGGACACCTTGTCGAATGCTTTGATTTGATATATATATATATATATATATATACAACATATGTATGTATGTATGTATATATATAATATATATATATATATATATGTATATATGTATATATATATATATATATATATATATATATATATATATATATATATATCCTTATATCAAGGATATTTTATATGTATTTTATATCAATATCTATTCGTTTAATAATCTGTTGTATTATGGATGTACTCCTTAACCCATTTATTTATTCATTTGTTTATTTGTTGACTTGTTGAATTACTTATTTTCTGAGGAATTGTGCATTTCTATTTATCTAATTGTTCAATGATAGGTTTTCATTTGTTAATGTATTTATGAATTATTCCTATTTCTATTTATCTATTTATATGTTTACTTATCTATTCATTTACCATTCATTGATTTGTTTATTCATCTACGTATCATTTTATCTCTTTATCTATTTATCTGTCTATTTATTGACCCCCTCTGACCCTAAAACCCCATTCACCTTTACCCCAATCGTTAGGGAACAGAACACGGCCGCGTCTTCGTCATGACAATGGCGCCCTCGCATTGCCATCATCTTTCCATATTATTAATGAAAGTCTGCCT
>NC_134778.1:12626421-12688921 GCF_046742065.1 Oratosquilla oratoria
ATATTTGATACACATGAAACTTGACATTCCTCAGTTTGTTGCACACAAAAATGAATATATCAATAAAAATGACAATCAGATTTTAGTAGGTTAGGAAGAGGACCACGGTCTGATGGCCGTGTTTAAAGTTGGAAAGGAAGGACAGTGTGTAAAGAAAATAAGGGGAAGACATCCCCCATGTGTATTCATTGGGAGTGGTTAAGCTAGCTAGCCAATTTTATTTTTCATATTTTTTTGTATAGCTCCATTGTAGTTCATTTTGCTTCTGGTTGTGGCTAAAGTGTCTGGGATCTTTGGCCACCATCCTCTGGGGTAGTGGGCTCTTCAAGTAATGTGTCTCAGGTTCGAATCGCCGTACGGTGAAGCCTAATGTTGAAAGGTTCTGTGTTGGTTTCTGTTGTGGACCTCTTCGATTGTTTTGAAAGTTCTGTAGTTTCTGTAGCTGGTTTTTCGATTGTACTGAGAGGGGTGTGTGGGTATATTATTATTGGTCTCACCAATGCTTTGTATAGGTGTCCTATAACTTTCTCTGGCATTGCTTTAAATCGCCTTGGTTTTGTTGCGGTGGATTTTTGCTTCTTTTAATCTGTCGCTCACATGAGTCAGTATGCCCCTCTGGATTATTTTCATTTCCAGCAGTTTGTCAGAATTGGGGTATTCAGTGGTCTCATCTCCTACTGTAACTGGTCTCGAGCTGAACTTGGTAATTGGGATCACCTCGAATTTGGGCTTATTGGTTTTATTTTGCATTGCTTTTCAATGATCCGGCTGATAGCTCTACTTGCTTCGCCATCATTTTGGCCGATTATCTTGGATAGGTTATGATTTGTGTTATGCCATCCGTCTATATTATGTAGTCGCTGTTTGCTGTTGTGTACACCGTATATAGTGTCGGTGAAAGACACGATCCCTGAGGTACACCACTCTTAAGATGGGATTGATGGTTTTTGTGTTCTTTTAGTCCGATTCTCACTGTGCGCCCTGTTCTGAATCCGCAGTAGAGTCTTCCTAGTTCTTCTGGAAGCTGTAATCAGACTATTTTGAGCTTCAGTCCATCATGCCATATCTTGTCGAACGGCATGCTAACGTCATGAAGTACTACTGTACATAGGCGACGTGCTGACTTTGCATTTGCTACCTGTTCACACATTCTTGCAGTGGCTGTGGTTGTTCCACTGTGTTATCGGAATCCATATTGCCTGGAGTTGTATAGTTCTTCCTCTGGAAATTGCAGTCTTAGCCTTACGTTGATTATTTTTAGAGTATGTCTGCTGGTACTTCGATTAGTGAGATCGGTCTGAAATGTTCTAAATTATTTGGTGCTTTTCCCGGTCTTGGAATCAGGGTAGTTGTAGCATTTTTGAATTGTATTAGGAAGAGTCCTGTGGCTGGACTAGCCGTGAAGATGTGGACTACTCTATCGACCATGGGGTTTGGAAGGTGCGCGAGTATATTTTTGTTGTTTTTACTCTCTCTCTCGGGGGTTTGTTCTTGAATCCTTTGATAACTGCTTTCACTTCGTTGACTGTGATCTGTTCTGTGAGGTGGTGGTCGATTGCCAATCGGGTGAGATCTACGCGGTCGTGTGGTTGTACTACAGCAAGTGCTTATGTTTTGCTATTTCCCTTTTACAATCTCCTCTTCTAATTATGCGCCATATTCTAAGTTTTCTTCATTTATGATATTGAATATTTTTGCATGTATCTGCGATGCAGCCGTCCCTCGTGTCTTACGTCGAATATCTTCTTGTTTTGCTCATCAAATAGTAAGAGTAGTGTGTGGTTACTGGTGCTCATCAGTCTTTTTAATACTTACCCAGAATGTTTCTGGATCTTTGTGTTTCCCTGTCGTTTCCTTTACTTGTGTTCCCCGTTTCTGTTCTTATAATTGTTTGGTTTCCTGAAACATATCATCTTGTTGTTTCTTATACTCGGATTGTTTTCCGAGTTCCATATTCCACCTTATTTGATTAACAAGTTGTTTTATATTGTTTTATTAAGTTTGGAATAGAAGTAGCGCATGGTTAATGTGAGGGTGTGGAATTGTTCAGTAATAGGTGATTGGTATGCTACGACCTATTTCCTTCTGTATATTCTCATACCATTCTGTCACCGCATCGTCTATGTTGTAATGAGAAGTAGCGCATGGCTAATGTGAGGGTGTGGAATTGTTCTGTGATAGGTGATTGGTATGCGACGATCTATTTCCTTCTGTATATTCTCATACCATTCTGTCACCGCATCGTCTATATCAGGGGTTCTCAGCCTTACTTGGCCCATTCACCCCTTTCACCATTTGTCAGAATGTCATTCCCCCCCTCCTTTCCAAGATTGTCTGTTTCAAAAGGTGCATTCTAAATAATATGCAAATATTACTAAAAACCCTTTTATTTTTTCCAAATTAGTATATATTTTTACCAAATTAGTATAAATCCAGCCCAGGTGACAGGCCAGATAGGCCAAAACCTATCATTACTTTCCTCACCCCGTAAGCTGACTGTGGTCACAAATCACCCCCAGAAATCCCAAAATTCCCCCCTGGGGGTGAATTTCACCCCTACTGAGAACCCCTGGTCTATATTATTGTAATGAGAGTTCCTGAGATCGGGTCCTTGTATTGTCTTGAAGTTCTCTTTGAATGAGTTTCAGTCTGCATTTTTTTTAAACCGAATCTTGGTGGTGTAGCGAACATGACTGTGTTGTGTGATTACGTCATTATGATTAGAAGGTGGTCGCTAGTGCTCATTATTTGGTCCGCGTGTTATGTGCATGTTCATGACTGCTGCGTTATTTGTAAGTACCAAGTATGGTGTTGTGGCGCTGTTCTGGGCCTGGATGTCCTATCTTCCCTCTCCGTAAGGTTTGACATAGCGCCTTACCGACCTTGTTGTGGTTGGCGTGTCCAACTAATGCATGGCGAGCAATTCATGTCGCCCATGATGTAGATGGGTTTTCTGTGCCTGGGCAATTGGTTTCAGGGAGGTAAGGTCGTCTTGATGGTAGGTACATGGTGCATATTATAATGGAGACTTCTACTTATCTCAATATACACTTCTAGGATAGAGTCCTCAAAGTCTATGAGTGTCCTGTGTTGTAGGCCTGATCTTACAGCAATGGCTACTCCACCATTTATTTCATCACTCATGTCTTACTGTTACACTTTGTACCCATATATCTTCATTCCATTGTTATTCTTAATCCCAGTACTGTTCAGGAGTATGACGATAGGATTTATTTGGTTCATAAAGCCATGGTGCATTTTGAAATACTTGTAGCTTCGTAACTATTCATTATAAGATTAATCTGTGAAAAGAATAAGATAGTTTGATGTTTATAGGTTTTCTGTTCTGAAGGTTTTTTTTATTATCTTTCATTATGCATCTTATTATTTCTTCTATTAAATTTTTCTCTCAATTTCTGAAACTTTAAAATTAGTTATTTTTCAGAAATGCTGATGACCCATGTCTTCACTAGAAGAGAGAGTAAACTGTATTCTTTGGTTAGCTGAGCTGAAATGTACTGTCACTATCCAAAGAAGGTTTATGACCCATTATAATAAAGATACACCACTCACGAAATGCATAGCCGGATGGATGGAGAAATTCAACGAAACATATTCTGTTATTGATAAACTTCGTTCTGGTAGACAATGTGTTGATGAAGGAACTATAGCATCTGTACAACAAAAAATTGTAAGAAGTCAAAGAGTCTAAGACGAACATATTTGGAGATGGGGTTCCCAAAATCTAGTGTGCATAAAATTCTGCAAAAAAAAAAAAAAAAATGGAAGCGTACAAAATACAATTGCATCAAATATTGTTAGAAGAGAATTATATCATACACGACTTTCTGTAATCAATTCGATGAAAGGGTTAACATTGATTATGCATTTTTGACTAATTTTCTTTTCTTTGGTGAAGCAACATTGCACATTAGTGGAAAGGCCAATAAGCAGAACTGTCGTATCTGGAAAACTGAAAAACCAAGTGAAAATGCTGAACATGAGATTCTCCCAAAGCCTCTTAATGTTTGGTGTACTCTGGGAAAGAATCGAATTACAGGACCATTCTTTATGGAAAGATGGTGATAACTTCTAGTAGATAAGTTCCGGTGTCAACACCATGGACACATCACTTCCACATCTCTGCCTAAGCCTCGCGTATTGGAGTTGATCAGCGACCGAGTTCGTTGCCGCTCGTCGTGAGGTTGGGCAGTGTGAGACTGAGGCCAGGAATTTGTCTAGCCTCCGCGCTGACTCCCTTTATATCCTTTATCTCTCTTGGGGGACATTTGAAAAGTCTGAGGCCAGCTCAAGTGAAGCTTTCCGCCTGGATCGTCTTCCGTGGGAGCATCTGCTAATAGACCTTATTTCTCAGGTCCTACCAAACCTGAGGTGGTATCTCCTTTTGGAATCACCTCTTTCTTTTCGTACTATTTAGAAATGTTACAAAATTACAATATTTCCAAGCTTGAATACCTAAAATTGAGAGAAAATGCAGTTTTCAATAAGAGAGTGCAGCTTGTCACTTTTTGTGAAAGTTGGGCAGTTTGTAAATGAAAAATTCCTTCACAGATGGAATGGAAAAGGTAGCCAATTAGAGAATTACTTGACCTCCATGTACACCAGATTTGTCTTCATATATCTTCTTTTTGAGGGGCCATGTGAAACGTATTGTTTCCTCAACTAAGCCTCGATCTTTAGAGGACCTGCAAGCAATAATTGATGCGAAGCTATTACTGAAAACCAGTAATGATGTTGGACAGAGTTGAAAATTAAAAGACAAAAAAAAAATCCAAGTCCCTCTTCCTTCTTAATATTTTTATATGTTGATTTCATCATGTGTAATCTGGAAGCTATAAATATTTTAAAGTGCACCTTGACTTTAGCGACACCCTGTATTTACTACTTTGAAACCGCCCCTGGCATATGTTTACTCAAAGTCACATGACTTTTTTTCAACGAGATACAATGTTTTGATTTTGTTTAAATTTACCTGGCTTCACGAAATTAAATATTTATAGTTTGGTATGTTAATATTAATAATGCTGGACATTACAGAATTATTATGATATTTCATGCCACATTCAAGACAACAAATAACGTAGAACAACAGTAGAGTTGCGAGGTCCGACAAGTGTTGTCGCTGGATTAATGTGAAACTTGAGAAATAAGTGAGGTTACGTTGACTTAGGTTACTACAGACATGGAGAAACCACTGGAAAAATGTCTGGATGAGGTGTAAGTCTTCTTATTCAATTAGTTTCACAAACGTTAATACGTATTTATGGAGGCCTAAAATGATAGTTGCAACTATTTCAATGAATTGGGTTCTTTTTTGGTACTAAAGTTTACGTGGCTAACGCATTTTTTTGCCATATAAATGTGGGTTCCTAATATTTTTATAGTAAATATGTTATATTATGATCGTAATACTCTATATCCTGCATGTAACAATTATCAACAGTGAAAATTGCCATGTCATTTTTTAATAAAATGAAAGAATAGTTACAGTATTCTAAGTTAAAGTTTTCACATTCTTTATTTGGTCATAACAGAAAGATTGGTTCATGAGGTACTTGAGAATTGCCAATTGGGATGTGGTATATTTAGCATACAGTTGTTTTAATAGACCAGTTTCCTTTCCTATTTCCATTGTATGGACTATGGTCACTGCAGAGCACATCAAGTAACTTGATATTTCTTTCCCAGTCATAACATGGAAAATGGCTTTTTCATGTCATGAACTATCAGGGTCAATCACAGTAGGGTACCATTTGAGCCAGAAATGGTGATGACATTATCATTAGGGCCAGATTGACCTACCTGTAGGCCAGTATAAACTCATCAGTGGGTCCCCAAATTGATAGAAACCTAACATGTTTCAGTATCCAATACATATATGTGTGTGTGTATGTACGTATATATTACTGTAATTTAAAACTGAATTTAATAGAGTATTACTACTTTTTGCTAATTTATTGATTTATTTTTTTCGTTCTTGTATGACATTTTAGGCTCAATGTGCCCCTAGACCCAGTTACCTATGGACCATAGGCCAATTGCTATGCCTATTGGTAAATCCAACCCTGATTATAGTCATTGTTATGGACATTTCTATAATTGTCAGGTATTGTTTGTCCACCAATGCCGTAGTGCCCTTGTTGGATCAGTGTTTACACAAGGCATTGTAACTTGGCCTGTGTTTGTAAAAACCCCTTCTTAACCTTGCCTAACCTAACTTTAGTGGATTCAGTAAAGTAAGTGTAGACGCAGTAAGTCTTCTAATAAATCAATTCTGCACTGATTTTCATGCATAGTTTCGGTAAAATTTTACTTTCGACCTTTGTTGGAATACAGCAATGCAAAATTAAATTGTAATTTTGTAAATTAAAATGTATGAACGTAATATGCAATTTTGTGTGCGGAAATGAAAATAAAAATAGTTGCTAAAACAGATTTCATAATTAACGAAGTCGTGTACTACGAATGGTACGCCATGTTTGTTATGGTAGATTCCGACGTCGGAGAAATGAAAGGACGAAATATTTGTCTAAACTAAAGTAAACTAAACTAAATTAAACTAACCTAACCTAACCTAACCTAACCGGTAAAATTTTACTTTCGACCATTGGAGGAATATAGCCATACAAAAGCTGAGAGAGTGATTGAAAAGCCCGCCAACGTCTCTCACGACGATGACGACGAGGACCAGCCGGATGATATCTAATTTGCAGGTAATGATTTATTAAACACAGGTTAGGTTAGGTTAGTTTAGTTTAGTTAAGTTTAGACAAATTTATCGTCCTTTCATTTCTCCGACGTCGGAATCTACCATAACAAACATGGCGTACCATTCGTCGTACACGACTTCGTTACTTAGAAACCTGTTTTAGCAACTATTTTTATTTTCATTTCCGCACACAAAATTGCATATTACGTTCATACATTTTAATTTACAAAATTACTATTTAATTTTGTATTGCTATATTCCAACAAAGGTCGAAAGTAAAATTTTACCCTAGTTTCTTTATATCAAACTATTTGCCATAGCTAAAGAAACCATCTAAAAGAAAATTATCAGTACAGAAAGTAGCATCACCTTTAATAAAAAAAAATTCAATAAAGTAAATGTGAACTTGGTTTGACAAATATTTATTTGATAAAATCTGTGCAAATTATGAATAATGTAATAGTGGTTCATTATAGATAAAAATAAAAAGTTGAATTTGTACTTGACATACCTTGTCATACACTTTAAGTGTTTACTCGTATTTATATGTTTATTTATTTATTATATATATATATATAAGATTGAAGTAGAATGTAAAAATGCATGAAAAGATATGTTTATTATTCAATAAAAGCAAGCATGGGAGATTTACTATCCCAAGATACACTCAAAAATGGAATTGAAGTAATCTGATTTCAAGGGATGAAATAGAAAAAAATGCAGAAAGAATAATACAAAAGTTAAGCTTCTGAAATGTAGATATTTTTCAAAATTTCTCTCAAATAAAGGAGGTTCCTTTCAAATAGAAACTGGCCGGTGACAGGGACCATCTGCAAAATACCATAAAATGTATAGACTAAGAAAACACCTGTGACATTTTAGCTTACCATCTCCACCCTGGGGATGAAATCTCTTCAAAAGTAGACGATTCATGACTTGGGCAGGAAGCCATTGCTGGCTCTTGCCATGTGCTTAAACAGTTTTCCTAATGCGTTCTTAAAAGCATTAATTGTTTCAGTCAGTACTGCCTCCTTCAGCAGATTATTCCATTTGTCTACAACATTTGCAAGAAAAAGTATTTCCTTAGGTTAGATTTGGATCTCTGTAGATCTTGTATTGTTGTCCTCTATTTGGCCCTCTGTTCAGTATGAAGAAGTCTTCAATCTTTAAACCTTCCAGACCATTCATTATCTTGTGTACCTCTATCATGTCAGATTGCATCCTTCAGATCTTTCCTGTTATTGCCCCACCACTAATTTTTTTATTTATTTTTCTGTTGTCTTTGATTTTGTTTATCTTAGGTTAGGTTAACCTAACCTAACCTAACCTAACTCAACCCATCCTAACCTAACCTAAGATAAACAAAATCAAAGACAACAGAAAAATAGAAAATAAATAGTGGTGGGGCAATAACAGGAAAGTTCCCATCCTTCTTATTACTAAAGATAGGAATTCAGTTCTTTGGAGACTTTCTTCATAATCAACATGAACTATGGCTGGAATTGGTTTCATTATTCTTCACTGTATTCCTTCCAGCGGATCTGTCTTTTTTTGCTGCCAGGTTTGGATACTACTCAAGATATGGGCATACCAGAGATTTATAAAGGCATACAGTGTTGTTTGTATTCTTATCCTCTATTATTCTTTTGATGGTCCCCGCAATTTGATTTGCCTTTTTTACAATGCCTTTCTTGCTATCAACATTTGTAATCTCAATATTTCCCATAGTGTATGTCTGTTACCTGTGTCCTAGATGGAGGCATTTACATTTATCCAGGTTAAAATCCAGTTGTTAATTATTCAACATTATAACATGTACAATGTATGTATGATTATTATTATTCATTAAAAATAATTTATCTTTCAACCTTGCAGATCCCATGGTCCTGGTGTTTCGGGTGTATTGTGCACTGATAATCAAGGACTGTGCCTTGGAGGTAAGGCACATCTACATTCTCCTGTGCTGCCTCTGCAGCATATTTTTTCTCCTTTCAAAGAAGAATGACATACATATATTTATATACCAAGGGCTTTTTCCCCCTTACAAGGGAGGTAGCCAAAAAACAAAGGCATAAAAATCATTCCCACCCATTCCATCCCCAATACACTCCCCTCCACCCTCTACCCTCACTCTTATCTTGGCACCTCCTGGATGACGGGTCATCCCTGTGTCTTGTCCACTTCCCTGGGTCAGAAGCAGTGTCACAAGACAGCACATCCACAGCAAGGCTGCTTCATTAAATTGGCGACCTCCCTCTCCATCCCCTCATGCATAAAAGGAGAAGACAGGGAGAAATCTCTTTGGGCTGCATCAAATTTTGCTCACACACACTACCTCATCTTCCATATTCAACCATTCTCCATTCACCCGTCTTCTGTCCTCTCCCGTCCTTCCTCAACAGACATTCCCCTCTTCCCCAAAGCCCCCTTCACCCCATCCATCCATCTCATGTTCATGACAATGACAATTAATTTTTGTTCTCGCCCTGCTTCCCTCCATGAATCTTGCCTGTATTCCTTCATGACTTCATCTTATAGGTGTGTTTTCAAGAATAGAAGTGGTAGTGTTGCCACTGAAATACCCTTTGGAATTTGACTATGCAACTGTAATTTGCTTGCAATACAATCTGTACTTTTTCTGTGCAATCATAATTGTGATGCTCCTGGGTATTAATTGTAACAGAATAATATTTTTTTTTTTTTTTTTTTTTTTTTTTTTTTTTTTCTTCTCCCAAATGAAATAACATCATTGTACCACCATCTAGAAGTGACTGCATTGTCAAATTTAGGAGGAGTATTGGAAGCTCGCTAGCCGAACTAATTAAGGCATTGCCTGTGGCATAAATCGAGGTGATGGCAGTTCAAACCCTGCCACCGACAAAGTTGAACCAAGGACATGGTTCATTAAATTTCATGCTACAAAGTCCTCTGTAAGGAGCACTGTTCTAACCTTCTGATAGGGGGGATTTTGTGGTGGTGACTCTGGTTCATAGGTATGTAGTTTGTCCTAGTGCTGTCATTGTCTTGTATGGGGCCAGAATGAACAGATAAGTGCCAGTTTGAGCAAGATGGGCTTACGAGTACTTGCTCCAGAAGAGGTCATGTAGGGGCCTGTAGGGTGCTGAACAAAAATTCTTGCCACAGCAGCAAGAATACATGTTTTTTGTCACTAACAACTTTCTCCATGCATCATGGCATCATCCATATACAACCATGGGGTGGAATGGATGGGGGATGGGGGGTGAGGGAGTATGTGTGAAAAATAATTTGACATAGCCTGAAGGGATTTCACCCCATCTTCTTTGCATGAGAGGACGGAGAGGGGGGTCGCCAATTTAATGAAATGGCCGTGCTGTGGATGTGCTGTGTCTTGTGACACTGCTTCTGAGCCAGGGCAGTGGACAGGATGCAGGGATGACCCATCATCCAGGAGGTGCCAAGATGTGAGGGAGGGAAGAGGGTGGAGGGGAGTGGAGTATGTAGGGGATGGAATGGGTGGGAGTGGTTTCTATGCCTTTTTCTTTTTGGCTACCTCCCATGTAAGTGGGAAAAAAGCCTTTGGTATATGTATGGTATATATAGTATTTAACAAGTTTTAGTAGTAATTGAATAAAAGTAACTAATGTAAACCATAATTTGTTGGTCAGTTCGAGGCAAAGCAAACTGCAGTGCATCAGGGGTGGCTGCTGCAATTGCCGATAAAGCTTCCAAGTTGGAACCAGAATCCACCATCCAGCCAGTCATAGTACTTGAGAATGACTCGAGGTAAGAGTATTTTGATTTTGATTTGTGTAGTTCAAAAGATCAATCAATCTGTTACTCCTGGTCTCTAGCAGAAGAACTGTGGCCTTCAGGTAATTGGGAACAGCCTCCGTGTGGGACCATAATTCACTCGGGGAAGATATTTTGTGTTGTCTGGATGTTGTTAGTCTTCAAAAGAAGAAATAATGGAGTAATGTCTTGTGCGAATGCAGAACTGCTTCGATGTCGGTTCCTCCTGTGTAATTTGGGGGATTAACCTGAAGACTGCCAATTCTTGTAGACTATTTCTAAGGGGGTTGTTGATGGGCCTTAGAAATTGAGAACAAGGAGATGATCTGTTTTGACACATAGAAGACTGTTGAAATGATAAAAAGTATTCTATCCCAAGTACCTATTTTAGAAATACAGAGCTATTTTATCCTCGCTAAAAGCCAAATGATTTTATCCAGCTTTGTGGTGTTTCCCAATTGACTCGATATAGAACTTTGACCAGTACCCATTGATTTTAATCAGCTTAGGGGCAACAGTGATAATTGCCTTGAGTGTCTATCCATCTATAGGTTTCTTCCCCCTAACACCTAATACCTGCCTACCACCCATCCCACACTCATTTGTATCCTTTTTAAAAGATCTCATAGCCCCTTGTGGATGAAAGGTCATCCCTGCCCCCACACACTACTTGGGTAAAAAATAATGCAAAAACAGACACCACAACCTTAGTAGGGCCCAACAGCTTAAGCAGGTTTACCCCCACAACTTCATTTACATGGCTACCCTCTCCCCTTACCCCCTTTAGCTTCACAGACTGGAAAGCCACAGCCTTGCAGTAGCTGGCAATGGTTCTCGGGGCCCTCCCGTAGATCTCTCCAAGAAATGTTGGACTCTTATCTGTGTTGTATTATGGTGGGACTGTTTCTGTGATACCAGTTTGTAGGAATAGTTTAGCAGTTGCAAGATGTCTGCTTTCTTGATATGGGAGGATGGAAAAAGTAGAGTGGATGGAGAGAGAGATCCTGGGGTTTGTCTGAAGATGAAGTGTCTTACCTTGGGGTTGCACTTCCAGATGAAGGTGAGGGTGTTGATGGACTTTGGAGGCAGTGAGTGGTTCTTGTTGTCGACATTTGTCTTGTTGGACTGCCACCTACCGGCACTCATTATTACTCCCAGCCTTGGGATAACTTTTTAAGGACATGTGTGTTCTTACTGGAATTATAGAGAAGTTTTCTTTTCTTTTTTACAGTCAGTGCTTGATACACCGGTCTAGCAACCTCACTTTAGTGGTATACAAAAGTGCAGATGCTTCGTAAGAAACTAGACACTAAGTGGAGATGAAAATTAACATGTTCATTCATTGGGACACATGATTAAGGGTACATGATGATGAGCTACCAAAGATTTTGCTTCTTCTGTGAGATCTAGATCTAATTGCAAATGCGAATGACCTTCTTCATTTTAGAATTAAGGTGTTGAGAATAAAGGAAGTGATTGTTTTTCTTTGCTTTCATTACCCTTGCTAACCATTTCCACTTAGTCCTCATCACACTGGGCTTCCACGAGGCCTCATCACACTGGGCTTCCACGGGTTTCACCAACACTGACCGTTGAGTTCCTTATAGTAAAAACGACTTCAGTTACAATATTTCAATTTTCAAATCCCCAAATATCAAATTATCTTTGTCATATATAGCAAAGCTGAATAATGAAGTGGGATTGTAAACTTTTATGAATGTTAGATGTACTATTGAAATGTTCCTTGAGAAGTCTAGACTTTTGTATGCAACATTGTATTCTAGTTATGCAAACTGAGTTTGTAGGAAAAATAGCCCAGCGTGATAGCCCCTTTAGTGATATCAATTGAGAGGTTTAGTGTGATGGATTGATTGGTTATGAATTTCTGAAGTTCCTCCAGACTTGAACAAAATTGTTGGGAATTAGTCATGGATGCTCGCTGGCCAAGTGAGTTAGCGTCATTACTTGGGGGCAAATGACTGGAGTGGAGGCAGTTTGATTGCTGACAGCATCAAGTTCGTAGTGGTGATAATGATTTAGTTTAATGTCGCAAACTCCCCCACCAGGAGGCTAGGATGGTGACCCTTACAGAGGACTTTG
This sequence comes from Oratosquilla oratoria, assembly GCF_046742065.1. Lineage (NCBI taxonomy): Eukaryota > Metazoa > Arthropoda > Malacostraca > Stomatopoda > Squillidae > Oratosquilla > Oratosquilla oratoria. Next base: position 12,639,023 of record NC_134778.1, read on the forward strand.
TACATACATACATACATATACCAAGGCTTTTTCCCCCTTACTAGGGAGGTAGCCAAAAAGGAAAAGGCATAAAATCATTCCCACTCATTCCATCCCTGAAAACACTCCACACCCCTCCACCCTCCCTCCCATCTTAGCACCTCCTAGATGACGGGTCATCCCTGCACCCTGTCCACTGCCCTGGGTCAGAAGCAGTGTCGCAAGACACAGCACATCCACAGCAAGGCCGCTTCATTAAATCAGCGACCCCCCCTCTCCGTCCCCCCATATAAAGGAGAGGACTTTGTAGCATAGAATTTAATGAACCATGCCCTTGGTCCAACTCGCTAGTGGCAGGGTTTGAACTACTGTCACCTCAACCTCTGCCGCAAGTAGCGATGCTTTAACCTGCTTGGCCAGCGAGCATCTAAGTTTGTCTATCCATTTATCTATATACTGAGGGGCTTTTTCCCCCTTACGAGGGAGGTAACCAAATCAAAAGGCACATACCCACTCCCATCCACCACCCTTGCCTTCCTCTCATCCTAGCTCCTTGTGGATGATGGGTCATTCCTGTGTCCTGCCCAATGCCTTGTAAACTAGTCTATATACCAAGGGCTTTTCCCCTCTTACAAGGAAGGTAGTCAAGTCTAAAGCACGTACCCAATTTTGTAGTACTACGTTAAATTGCCTACTTCAAAAAGTCCTCCATGAGGAATTGCTGTCACGGCTTCCTGTGAAGAGGGGAGTTTCACAATGTTGACCAGATCAATGGTTAAAAAGGGACCAATGATGCGTACCTGATTGCACGTGGTGGCTGCACCTCCAAAAAATGGGATGGGGATAGGACTAGGCATTCTTCTCCTTGTAGCCCGAAAGGGGACATTCCTAAAAAAGGTAAAGGCATAAGAGGGTCTAAGAGTTTTCCAACCAGTGCCCTAAGGTTTGGATCTTTTAATGTGCATGGATGTGGTACAGATGAGAGTAAAAGGGAAGAGATAGGCAGTATGTTTGTGAGAAGAAAGATGGATGTGTTGGCTTTGAGTGAAACCAAGTTGAGAGGGAGGAGCAAGTGTGAGCTTGGGAGTGTAGTTGGGAGGTTCTCAGGAGTGAAAAGAGGATGAGGGAGAGAAGGGATGGCTATACTAGTAAGTGAAGAGATAGGTAAACATGTAGTGGAGTGGAAGGAGGTTTCTTAAAGGTTAATGTGGATGACGGTGAAACTGGGAAGGGAGATGTGGGTTTTTGTAAGTGCATATGGGCATGGTAGTGAGAAGAGTGTAGAGGAAAGGGAGGATTTTTGGATGGATTTAAATAAGTGTTTAGGGAGAAAATGTCAAGGTAGTGGTATGGGGAGACCTTAATGCTAGGGTAGGAAATGAACCAATAGACGGAGTGGTTAGGAAGTGTGGAGTTCCAGGAAAAAATCATAGTGGAGAGTTGATGGTGAAGATGTGTCTAGAGAGTTGATAATACAGTGTTTAGGCAGAAAGTCAAGCATAGGTACACATGGGAGAGGATTGGTGGATGGAAGGGTGGTAGATAGTGTTAATGGACTATATAGTGGTAGCCAGGAATATAGTATGAAGAGCTTTGGATGTACATTTTCTAAGGGGAGAGAGTTGGAGAATATCAGATAATTTTTTGGTGGAAGGTAAGTTGAGAGTGGAGGATAGATGGAGAAAGGAAATAGACAGAAGGTAGGGAGATGCTTAGAGTGAAATACTTAAACAAGAAAGAAAAGGAGTACAATAAGAAGCTGAGAGAGGAGTGGGAGGGAGTGAAGGATAGAGTAGAACTAGGAGTGGAGGAGGAATGGGGATGGTTCAAGAAGGGAGTCACAAAGTGTGCATAGATAGTGTGTGGAACAAGGAGGATGGGATGAAATAGAAGGGTAGTGAGTGATGGGATGAGGAAGCAAAGAAGGTTATAGAAGAGAAGAAGTGAACTTTCACATATTTGTTACAAAATAGGACAAGAGAATCACATGAGAGGTACAAAGAAAAGAGAAGTAAAACACAAGATAAAGGAGGGACAGGATAGCAGGTGTGAAATGGGGTAAGAGTATGACAGAAAATTTTGAAAGTAATAACAAATTTGGAAAAAATTAAGAGAGGAAGAGGTGAATCAAGTAGAGAAGAAAAGGTAAAAGATGCAAATGGAGAGATGAAGATGAAGGAGAAGGCAGTAAGAGGAAGATGGACAGAGTATTTTAGGTAGTTGCTAAATGTGAAGGAGGATAGGGAGGGAAAGGTAGTTGCAGTGGGAAGCGCTAAGAAAATGACCATGATGAGTGAGGAAAAATGAGAAGAAATAAGGAAAGGTGAAGAGAAGGCAGTTGTTAAGATGATGAGAGTAGGTAAGGCACCTGGGTTGGATGGATGTCATGCAGAATGTCTAAAAAAAAAAAAGGAGGTACAGTGATGGTGGACTGGCTGGTGAGGTTATTTAATGCTTGTTTATGAGATGGCAGAGGACTAGAGGAGTGCCTGTATAGTTCCAGTTAACAAGGAAATAGGGGACAAGTGTGAGTGTAGTAGTTTCAGAGGGATCAGCTTGTTGAGTGTAGTTGGGTAGGCTTATGGTAGGGTCTTGGTTGAGAGGAAGAGAGGGAGTAATTGGTGGGGAAGTGTGAGTTTAGGACAGATAGGGGTTGCATAGATCAGATTTTTGTGCCAAGACAGATATGTGAGAAAGCCTTAGGAATAGGTAAGGATGTTTTTTGGGCTTTTATGGATCTGGAAAAGGCTTATGGTGGTAGACAGGAAGGCACTGTGGGAGGTATTGTAGATATATGGGATAGGAGGAAAGCTTTTAAGAGCAGTGAGGAGTTTTTATGAGAGTAGTAGAGCCTGTGTTAGGATTAGAAATTGAGAGAGTAAGTGGTTTGCAGTAAAGGTGGGACTTCATCAGGTATGTGTTATGTTGCCTTGACTGTTCAGTTTATACATGGATAGGGTGATGTGAGAGGTAAATGCAAGGGTAGTGGGTCAGGGATTGGAGATGGTTAAAGAAAATGGAGAAAAGTGGAAGATAAGCCAGTTGTTGTTTGCTGATGACACTACGCTTGTAGCAAGATTAGAGGAGGGATTGAGGAAGTTGGTGACAGAGTTTGGAAAGGTGTGCGAAAGAAGGAAGTTGAAGATAAATGTGGGTAAAAGTAAGGTGATGAGATGTACAAGTGGAGAAAGTGGTAGCAGACTGGAAGTGAGTATTAAGGGAGAGAGATTAGAGGAAGTGGATAGTTTTTGATACTTGGGTGCAAATGTGGCAGAAAAGGGAGGAGTGGATGTGGAGGTAGAATGTAGATTGAGAGAAGCGAGTAAATGCCTTGGGGGATTAAAAAGTGTAATGAGAAATAGACATTTGGGAATGGATACTAAGAGGTGATTGTGCCAACAGCACTATCTGGGGCAGTAACATAGAACATAAGAGAGGAGGAGTTTGAATGTGAGATGAGGTGCCTGAAAAGTATGATAGGGGTTATTAGGCTGGATAGAGTAAGAAATGAGGTGAGGAGAACAGGGGTGGAAAGGGAGTTGGGAGATAGGGTTGTTGAAAGAGTATTGGGATGGTTTAGACACGGAAAGAAGAGTGAAGAAAGACTTGTAAAAGAGGTGTGGAAGGAGTGAACATGAGGAGGTGACCTAGGATGAGATGGATAGATGGGGTAAAAGGGGCATTGGGAAAGAGAGGAATGTCTGTTGAGGAAGGACGGGAGAGGACAGAAGATAGGGGTGAATGGAAAATGGTTGTGTATGGATGATGCTGTGATGCATGAGGGAGAGTGGGTGGGGGATGGGGGCGAGGGAGTATGAGTGAAAAATAGATTTATGCAACCCGAAGGGATTTCTCCCTGTCTTCACCATTTCTGCATAAGGGGACAGAGAGGAAGATCGCCGATTTAATGAAGCGGCTTTGCTGTGGATGTGGTGTGTCTTGCGACACTGAACAAGATGCAGGGATGACCCATAATCCAGGAGGTACCAAAATAAGAGGGAAGGGGGTGGATGGGAGTGGAGTACTCGTATATTGGGGATGGGAGTGGATTTTGTGTTTATTTTATTTATCTATTTTTTTCATTTTTTATTATTTATTTATTTATTATTATTATTTTTTTTGCTATCTCCCTTGTAAAGGAGAAAAAGCCTTTGGTGTATATTTTTTCACTGTACAGTATTACCTTTAGCTGAATAAAATGTGCCAGTCAGGAACTTCCTGACAGGAAGTGTCCAGCCTTAATCCAGTAGGCTTTTCATTACAAAGATGCAATAGATATGAATAAAAACTCCTGCCGGCAGATAGAATAATTGGGAAAGCGTCATCCATTTTGAAATGAGTTGTCAGACTTATGATTTAAATTGTTTTACCTTCCACCAGGCGATTTTGATCAACCAAAGAAACCCCCTGTGCACAGTGAGAAAGAGTTGAGTTTGTCGTAGGGGAAACTGGTGACACATTAACAAGGTACAGAAGCCTTATTGGGAGATTGGTGTAACCCTGTTCAACACTGCTAGCTACCGTTATCTACATCAACTGCCTCCATCCTGTGGATTTGGCGATAGAATTGACGCAAATCCATTTCTAATAGATCCCTTCCTCGAGTTAAGACATCGCATTCGTTCCCACTGAACTCAGCATGTTGTTAGTTCCCCGCGACATTTTATGTTGTGGTTGTCATACACATTCCACGTATTGAGATTATAATCAAAAAACGTCACTGGAAAATAAGGTAAAATTCCAGAAACACGCAGGCACCGACATTCATGAAACTTACGTTGTTCAATACCTCTTAACCAAACAGTTCCACAGGAAAAATACACATTAAAAAATAGGTGTTAGAACAAAACCGGAAATTATTCTATTTCTTCATAAGACTAGGCCAGCTTCGTATTTCAAAACTGCTTATCTCTTCGTCATTTTAGTGGCACGCATATACAATATGGCGTGGGAGGGTTCTTATCAGTCGTGGAATAACGATAGTAGTGGAGAGGTCTTGCTGGTTTTCTCAGAGGCGTTCTGTCTGTCTCATTTGTTTCATTGTGAAATACTGGAAATTGCTCGCAGAACGAAGCATTATAATTTGCCGAAATAATTTCATACCGACAGTGTAAATTTGCAGTATGGTTATTAAACGTATCGGTGTGAAGACCCAATGAAAGTAGTGGATGTTTTAGATAAATAGAAAAAAAACTCGTACAATTTTGTAGAAATTTTAATAGACACTTTCCGAATACACCAGTACAATGTTGTGTAAACAAGACCCAGAATTAAGAATATCAAATGTCAGGAAGGTGTTCATCTTCCTGGTTGTTGTTTTTGAATCCATTCTTTTCGGCGGCGCGGTATTTGGCTGGCCGCAGTTGGTACACGTTTTGAAAGTCGAAGGTGTTTATAGCGACTTGTGTCAACATCTACCCAGCAATCTCTCCCACCAGCCCCACGACGTTCCGAGGGTCAATTTCACCAGCATCTTCAACAATTCTCGATGTCACATAAATGATACTTATGAAATATCTCAAACACACGCGGTAAGTTTTGTATATCGGTGTTTTGGTGGCTGTATTTCATATTTTAAATTGTTTCCAGAAGGGGTAGATTTGGCGGGGAAGTAGGCAATTCTGAATGTCGTTACTAGTAACTTCGTCAAAAAATTAACCTTTGATAAAGAATATGAAACTATGGATTATGTCAAGTAGTATATTTTCAAGAGGTAATTGTGCATTGTCAAATATACATTTGAAAATTGGAAGTGCAGATAGGCTTATTAATTTTCACTTGATATTCTGAAGTTACGCAACAAATACTTAGTTGAGATATAAACGTGTATGATAATGCATTGTAACACCCATCCCATGCAAGTGATTTTTTTTTAATTATAAGAACAATAGAGAAGACTGTAAGAGAACATAAGACCTATACTTGGCAATTCTATGCCCTTGCCACCCGTCAGCACTATCCATGTTATTTTTCATCTCTCAAAACAACCAATTGTTTCAGCGCGATCGTTACATGGTTACTAAGTCTATTCCATTCGTTAATTAACCACTGTTCATTCATTTTCCTTCAGTGACCAAGACGCCACGATCCTTATATTCCTTGTCTAACACTTCTGGTCACTTAAGTGTTTGTACGCAAAGCTTGACAAATATAGTCGCAGCTTCTTGTATTCTGTCCATGTTTAGACTTATACTCTGCGGAAACATCATCAATACATGTTCCAATTTAGAGCTGATTGTTAATTCAATGAAATATTCGTCAGTTTGTATCTGTGATTCATCATGGTTTCGGACCAAGAAAGGGAATTGTGATCGACAGTACTCTCCAGGTAGAAGTTTAGTTTCTCAGACATTCCCTGCACCAACATCTATCAACCCTAAATTACCACAAATAGCAGCGTTATCGATGAACATGATTCACACTTATCGACATTTAATCTTGAATGCATCAAATTTCCTTCAACATAACTATTGATTTATTCATCTATATATTGTTATTATTAATTTATTTTTAAGTATATTTATTTACTGTTATAATTTGTTATATTTATTTTTTCTCGTGTGTACTTCCTGGGATGCAGCGCACAGTAGGCTATATTTGTACTCGACAGAAGTGATCAGTTGAGCTGGTAAGGGACTGAATGGCAAACGTTGGCGTGCATCGCCTTATCTCGTGTTCGGATTGGTAGATAACGTAATCTAGCGCCATAGCGTTTGGGATACAGGGCGCCATCGAGACGGAACAGGCGGTGTGATATGGATAGAAGTGCCGATTGTCGACGAAATAAATAAGACGGGTTATTGTTTTATTTCATTTATTTACTTTTATTTTGTCCCATGTTTGTTTATTTATTTTACTCATCTATTTTTGCTATACACACACACACACACACACACACACACACGGCCCGGTGGCGGATTGGAACACGGCCCGGTGGCGGATTGGTAAAGCACTGGCCTCACAAGCCGGAGAACCGGGGTTCGATTCCCCGGTCGGGCGGAGACAAGTTGGGTTTGTCTCCTTTCACGTGTAGCCCCTGTTCACCTAGCAGCGAGTAGGTACGGGACGTTAGTCAAGGAGTTGTGACCTTGCATTCCCGGTGTGTGGAGTGTGAGTGGTCTCAGACCTACCCAGAGATCTGCTAATAATGAGCTCTGAGCTCACTGCCGTAGGGTGGTGTCTGGCTGTCTCGAAAAGAGGCTGCAGCAGATCCGAGGTGAATACACACACACACACACACACACACACACATATATATATATATATATATATATATATATATATAATTTATTTATTTTCTTATTTTTAGCTATTTATTATTTATTTATGTATCTATTTATTTATCTATTTATTTTTGCTGGGCTACCTCTCCGAACCTCAATCTTCGGCGGGCGTTTTGTATTCAAACCTCGTGCTATACTACACGTAGCAAGCGACAAATGCGTCATTGTTCTACGCAAGCACATTGTCAGGCAACACAGTTTGCTCTCTCACCCTTCTCGTGCTAAACGCTATCTATATATATCGGTGTTTCCCAACCTTGTTTTGGCTATGCCCCACCAAATCACCTCTAGAATCCTGATGCCCCCCCCCCCCAATGTGGTGATTGGTGGTGTTTAATTTGGGAATAAGAAAAAAAAATCCTCACGGGCATTTTGGGTGAGTCCGTTTGGAGGGTGATTCAATGTATGAGTGTGTGTGGCTTTGGCCACGCCCACTCATACATTCACTAGATGTGCATACCTATGTGATATACGTATATAATTCTTATTTAAAAATTAACTCCGTTTCAGGTGAAGAAGCTTAAAACACCAATACTTTGATTGAATGTTTAAACTTTTATTTTTACTTAGAATTTAAATTTTGTTAAAGCATAGACATAAACAAAATTTAAAACAGCATGGCATCCATGGAAAAGAAAAATGAAATAAACAAACTACAATTAAAGTTCTGAGCAACAAATTGGCAGTGCAATCGGGGGTAATTTGAAAATCGAAGACAGAATGACGAATGAAATAAATGTGTGATTGCTACATTTTTATTTATTGGAATGTCACGGCAATAGATCACAAGAACATAGACTTTGATTACCTTCCCCATCTATCACTCTCATATATATATATATATATTTTTTTTTTTTAACTTGTGGGAGGAACTCGTTAGGCTTCGCACAACAGGTATAAATTTTGTGATCATGATTTATTGTAGCGAACCCTCCGAAGAAGGTCATAGAGACCGAAACGTTAGGACAATAAACGTATTCTAGGCTCATCTTCGTTTGCCCTTCCCCATCTATCACTCTCATATATATATATATATATATATATATATATATATATATATATATATATATATATATATATATATATATATATATATATATATATGCCGCATGAGTAGCACTCGTGTTGCATAATTAGGGATAATTACATTGGATTGGGTTTGGTCAGGTCACGCTATCACGGGCGTTCAATGTAAAACCCAAGAAACCCGGTTTCAGTCGGGTTTCTATCGGTGGCGGAATAGAAACCTCCAGGAAATCTCTCAATTCTTATCGATTGGCACAGAAACCCGTAGAATAATCAAATGTTATGTCTAATTTACTGTGGTGGAATTTTGAGAGGTTGAAAGTTGTGCAAATGTTTTGGGTTCCTCGCCAGTATTGTATACCGGTTAGACTCATTCGAGTGGTGGCAGCAACGTCGCCGTGACCAACATGTGTGTACAGTAAGGGCGCACTTATAGGCGCATTTAGATCTACTTCCGGGCATGTCAACTGAATAATTCCAACTATGTTTAAGCCGCCAAATAAAAATAGCACATGCAAAGAATCTATAGGGCTAAGCTACATAAACATGATAAATATATGATGGTACAGTAATTTGTCGGAGTCGTTATGCATTATCTTTTTGTACTGTGGCAGCATTCTGCTCTTTCAAGTCTAGTACCATGATCTTTAAATCTATTAAGACAAATAGACTTGTTTTCCTCCTGCCAATTTCGTAACCACGAGGAGGCGGAAGTCGAGACCGTCGTAAACCGAGGACCCCCTGTAATAGCAAGGAAATAAATTGACAGCAATCAGAATAAGAACATAAGAATGAAGGAGACTGCAAGAGACCACAAGGCCTACACTAGGCAGTTCCATGTCCATTACCATCTATCATTCCCATCCATAAAGTTATCTAACCTTCTCTTGAAATAGAGATTGTCAGGAGCATCATTATGGCAAATGGGTTAATCAAGATCGTCTTTATCCTTTTGTCATGTGTTCTGCTTTGGGCTGAACTGTTGTCGTACACATAGCCTTAGTCTTCTCTCATGAATATGAGAGCTGTGGTTTGATCCATCAAGTTTGAAAGTTTTATTCAATTCTGGTGACCCCCAGTGTGTTATGAGATTACATACATACAGATTACATACAGATTGCATACTACGTAAACATGTTTCTGACATGAGTGTATATACAGATCACATAATACAGAAACATATTTCTGACAGCACACATAAAACTACACATGCATAGAAATCACACACACACTAAAAAATAACTTATGATGGACAATTTCTCCTGTGACTTTAGCTAGTTTTGGTTGGTAGGGTGCACAAAAAATATGGGAGTGTATGTTAAGCAAGTAGTTACTAGAAAGTATCTTTAAAGAAAAAAAAATATTTTTATGAATTTAGCTCATTTTAGCAACATTTGGGTGTTTGGTGATGACAGCCATGTGACCTTTGTGTTTGCAGCTAAGCCTCTTAAGTCATAAGCCCCTCCCCCCCCACGCACACCATTGCCCAGATCGGAAGAAATGCATCAAGACATGGCCTGACAGCCTAAGCTGGTTTACCCCCACTGATGTATTTACATGGTGACCCTCCCTCCTCACTTCATGCATAGATAGAGAAGTTGAGGAGAAATATGTAATCTCATGTACCCTATACTGTACATCCTAATAATCTTTTATCTCCTGGAGATGACTTTAACAATGAACAAAATCCCTGAAATGATCTGTTGAGACAGAGTTGTTGTTCTTCTTCCCTAGATTGTTTGGCCAGGCAGTCCTGTTGAGCCTGGTTTGAGAACCCCACTTGTAAGCCGTTGTACATAAATAACTTCTTACGAGACCGTAGACTAACAGAAGAGCTTCGTTTCAGGTTGGTGTGGAGCGGTGCAAGGCACAGGACGAGAGGTTTGCTCTTATCTATGCTGTGGCAGTGGCTGCCCATGGCATTCCCAGCATCCTGGTAGGCCTCCTCCTTCACTATGTGGGACTCTGGGTCACAAGGATAATGGCAGGGTATGTATGTCATTGTTTTTGCCTCCAGTTCCTTGAGGAGCTGTGAGTCGTGTTTTTGTGATAGTATAAGTCAGTCAGTCTGTAGCCTTAGGTCTCTTAGGTCACTGGCATTGACCTCCAGTCAGGCTCATAAGTCACTCAGGGAAGATATGTTGTAATATTGTGTTGCTGTCTAGAGACTGCTAGTGTGGGGCATGGTGAATTGAAATACAGTAAACCCTTAGTATAAAGGACAATATGGGGATGAGGGGTCTGTCGTTATATCCGAAGATCTGTTATAACCGAGGATCTGTTATATCTGATGGAAATACCAGACAGATCTGTTATATCCTGAAGTTTGTCTGGTATTAGAAATTAGTAGGATTAGGAATTACAGTAAACCCTCGATATAACAGACGATATGGGGACAGGGTTGTCATTATATCCAAAAATCTGTTATAACTGAGGATCCTTCACTATGACGGATAAAAATCTGTTATAGCGAGGGTTTGTCCGGTCAGATTTTTTGTCCATTATATCTGTTATCCGGTATATTGAGATCCGTTATATCGAGGGTTTACTATAGTCTGTATTTAGTTAATTGTAGTATACAGGAAAGGAGCTACACTTATGGGCTCCCATCTTCTATTCTCCATTTTATCTATATCCTCCGTGTGGTGGTTGCATGTAGGGCAGTTTGGATCTGTGGCCTGGCCTTTTGTGTGTTGGTGCTGTTGTAATGGGATAGATAGTAAATGGGACAAAATTGTCATATCTTTTGGAAATGAGTGGGAAAAGTTACCAGTATTCAGAAATTTTTGCCTTCAGAGGAGCATATCACAAGAAATGGATAAAAAAATTCTTTCTCTTATCTTGTCATTATTTCAGTGATTTTTGTCAAGGGAACCATACATTTATGTGGTTCATTCATGGCAGAGGGGCCATCATTGGATATTTGCTTCTTGTCATGTGAGATGGACATTTGAGGAATCATCTTTCCGCTGAGAGAGATGAGGACGGAAAGGGTGGTGGACGGAAGTGGAATGGGTGGGAGTAGATATGTGCCTTTGACTTGGCCTTTGACTTGGCCTTATAAGGGAGGAAAAAAAATCTTTCTTTCTTTTCTTTTTCTTTTTCTTTCTTAAAATAGATTTTTTTTTGAGGAAGGTTGTTGGAAGATCTCTCAGACTAAATTCATTCATACTTTCAACAGAATCATGCTTAGTGTGGGCTTCATCTGTCTTGGATTTGTCACACCAGGTAAGTGGAAGCAAGACCCCTAGGGTACCGTAAAGATCTTGAATGGAAGATTATATAAGACACACTTAATATCTACATTATCATGCACACACATCAACAAGGACAGTTGAAAGATTTTTTATTTTATTTTATTTCTTTTTTAACCCAGGGAGGTATCCAAGGCAAAAGGCATATACCCATTCCCACTCATTTGGGTGGGAATAATGCAGTGAATGGCAAGGGAAGATGAAAAACAAACACAGCATACAGATGACTATACACTGTTATTAACAAATGCTCAGAATTTATAGTAACCTGCAATCAGGTTTTGGTTTAGATGTATACTCAGTATATAGATGAGGGGGGCTGTATGTCATTATTGGTAGGAAGAACAAGAAAACATGGTATGAAGTTCCCAAAAAATTAAATGGAAAAATATGGAAAAAAATTAATCTTTCAATAAAGAACAGCCAGAAGGGAAGGTACAAGTAATTAGTTCTTTAATTTTGATTTAGTGTAAGTAAATGTGACAGGATACAATAATTTGGTCTTTCTTGTAAAGCTTACTTTTGTAAGTAAATAAACTAAGGAAAATATAATTTTTTGGATGAGAAAGATAAGTATAGAGATAGGCTAAAAGATAAGGAAGTGTGCAAACTCTCAGAAACAAAAGGTACGAGGAAATCTCCAAGGCCTATTAGGCTCTCAAATTGGGTACATAAGGGGCAAACAAGATTCATATCCTTATTGTGTGTTCATCAGCATAAGGGAGTCTCAGGGATAGAATCTTGACAGAAATTTATTGATGCTGGTAGCGGATATTGCTGGTTTTGTGGATACTGGAGGGTTTTAGTGGCGGTGGAACAATACAATTTTTTTTAACAATTCCAAGTGGAGTATGTAGTGGATAGAATGGGTGGGAGTAGTTCCTATGCCTTTTTCTTTTGGCTACCTCCTGTGTAAAGGGGAAAAAAGCCTTTAGTATATGTATGTATGTATGTAAGTCTTGATACTGCTCTAAATTTCCTATTGCAATACAAGTCCAGTTCCAATACCTGCAATGCATATAATTCATGATTATTTTCAAGCCCTGCAGTTAGTTTAGAAAACAAATATTTCATGAACAAAGTACATTTATTGATAATTAATTGGAATTGGAACTTTAGTGCAGTATTGGAATCTTTAAAAAAAAATTATTGTCCTATCTAGTTTTTATAAATGAGATCTTGATACTTTGAATAGTACATACATATAGTGCATACATACATACATATACCAAGGCTTTTTCCCCCTTACAAGGAAGGTAACCAAAAAGAAAAAGGCATTAAACCATTCTCACCCATTCCATCCCTAAATACATTCCACTCCCCTCCACCCTCCCTCTTGTCATACATATAGTAATGGAGTATTTCTTGTCCATAAAACATAGCCGCAGCTCACTGGCTCTTCCCTGCCATGGTGTTCCTTGCCCTGGGTGGCAACCAGCTCCGCCTGAGTATGCTCCAGTTCGGTGACCTGTTCCCCGCCTTCCGCTCGACAGCCATCTCTCTTCTGACAGGGCTCTACGCTGCTTCTGCCGGGCTCTTCCTTGTCTTCCAGGTGTGTCTGGAGAGCTGAGTTGAAATATCATGCACACACAATCACTCCCCACTCCCCTCCCATCCCCTGCTCCCTCCCTTCTTTGCTTGACATAGAGAAGAAAGAAGACACGAGAAAATCCCATTGGCATGCATAAGTTGAATCATCCATACACAGCCAATCTCCATCCATCCCTATCCCCTGCCTTCTCACTTCCTTTCTCAACAGACATTCCTCTCTTGCTCAAAGCTCCTTTCACCCCGTCCATTCACCTCATCCTTGGTCATCCCCTAATGTTCACTCTATCCCTCTCTGCCTTCCACACCTCTTACTAATCTTTCTTCACTCAATTTTTTAATGTGTCCAAACCATCCCTATACTCTTTTATCAGCCCCATCTGCTATCTCTTTTTCCAACCCCACTCTCCTCCTCACCTCATCATTTCTCACTCTATCCAGCCTTGTAACCCCTGCCACACTTCTCAGATATTTCATCACATACATATACATTGTTATAGCCAACCGTGAATCAAACCACTTTTAAATCGCCCGCCTACTACTCACTGCTTCGAACATGACTCATGGCCAGTATACGTTGCATGAACATATGAGTTCGAACCTTGACATGAAACTTTGGCCCCACCTTCCTCGGGTATAAAAAGAGCCTCCCCGGTTGTCCACCCTCGCACACTCTCACACAACCCCAGGTCTCACCTCTTCGACCCTGTATATTGGTGCATTGCTGTTTTGTTCGCAAGTATTTTAGTAGGCCAAATTCTTGGACTTGTATATCTTTATGTTATGTGTTTTCTGTGTATTGAACTTTTATTTGTCTTGTATGTATTTGTCTATGTTAAATGTCCCAGTGTACGTTGAGTGTATGTTCGTAAATGATCAGTAAAACTTTATTTTTTTCTTTATGTGTAAATATAGTTAGTTAAGTTTCGTGCAGATGTCTATCTTACCTCAACCATAATCCTTATAATTCTTACTTACATTCAGTCTCAAATAGAGCTTTTCCTCGGAACGTATTTTACCTATACGTTCCACGTTATTGTTGTGGGTTTGCTTCTCAACTGGAACTCGACTTACCCCTAGATTCAACTGAAGTTCCAGTCATTACGGTAACTCAGGCCAAACCAAGCAAGCAACCCATGACAACATACATATACCAAAGGCTTTTTCCCCCTTACACGGGGGGTAGCCAAAAAGAAAAGGCATAGAAATCACTCCCACCCATTTCATTTCCCATATATTCCACTCCCCTCCACCCTCCTCCCTCTCTCCTATCTTGGCACCTCCTGGATGACGGGTCATCCCTGCATCCTGTCCACTGCCCTGGGTCAGAAGCAGTGTCGCAAGACACAGCACATCCACAGCAAGGCTGCTTCATAAATTTGGCGACCCCCCTCTCCGTCCCCTCATGCAGAAAAGGAGAAGACGGGGAGAAATCCCTTCGGGCTGCGTCAATTTTTTTCTCATACATACTTCCTCACCCCACATCCCTCATCCACTCCCACCTCATGCATCACAGCCTCATCTATACACAACCCTTCTCCATTCACCCCTATCTTCTGTCCTCTCCCATCCTTCCTCCACAGACATTCCTCTCTTTTGTAAAGCCCCTTTCACCCCATCCATCCATCTCATCCTAGGACGCCCCCTCATATTCACTCCTTCCACCCATGCCTTCCACACTTCTTTTACTAATCTTTCTTCACTCATTTTTTCCATGTGTCCAAACCATCCTAATACTCTTTCATCAACCCTATCTCCCAGCTCCCTTTCCACCCCTGAAGTTAATGTATTTCATCACAAATACATTTAAACTTTCTGCCTCTCATTCTAGGTTTCCACCCCTAACAGTGTCATAGGCTCAATCACACTTTCATATAATCTTCTCTTTGTATCCATTCCCAGATACCTATATATATGTAGACAGGCACGTGAATACCTTAATTCTACATGTGCATCTTATTGTCATGTCTGATGCCTGTCCCGTCACTAACCAAGTTCTTTCCATGTCCGTACAGTACAGTGAGAGCAAGAGTGTTCCACGAGCTCATGTATGCTGGATCCTTGCCGCTGTAGTCCTTGTTAGTATTCTTTGCACCTTCACCATGCCAACCTGCCATATTCCCGATCAAGATGACCATCAGAATGGTAAGCAACCCAGTTTGTATGTCTTAGCATAATCATTTCCTTACCAGAGTGGTACCAGATATGAATAAAGTATGGTGGTACATACATATCAAAAGGAGTTTTCCCCTCAATAAGGGGGTGGCTGAATCAGAGCATACACTTACTCTACATTACAGCCATCCCACAGTTATTCAGATCTCTTCACTGCCCTTGTCAGATACCCATTATGAGTCTCAGGACAAAAGATGCCTGAATGAAATTATGTGGCAACAGGCAGGAGAATAAACAGTTTATTACCCTGGATAGGTTAGAAATCCAAAATGAACTACACGTGCATTCACAAGACGAGAATTCACTAGATAGAGAGCCAGTGGATTCACAGTGATATTTTACAAGAAATTGATGATGAAGAGCATAATTCTGATGCTTAGAATAAAATTTAAATTATCATAAGTACCTTATTTATTTTAACTTTGAAGAGATTTTCTTAACTAATGTAAATGAATAGCTGTTATTGATCAAATTTTATCAAATGTTCTAATTTTTTTCTTCATATTAATATTTCTTTTGTCAAGGTTGTTACTCAAACTCCAGATATAACTTGATCTGAAGTGAATCGAATCTCTTGTCAGGTTAAGAAAGACTAACTGTAATAGACTATTATCAAGATACTTTTTTCATAGAAAGGCATACCTTTGGAATAGGGAAGCAGTTCATTTCATTATTACTTTACTTCAGAAGACCTTGGTAGTGGTATTTATAGAGATATACAACTCAAAGGTAAATCTTTTGGATTACAAATAAAACAGATTTAATTCCATTGTATGTTACCTTCATACCTTTTCAGAACTTGACCATCTGTATGAAATCCCAGAGGAGGTTCCTCCGCTGAAAGGGAGTCTGTTTACGCTGTCAAATGGTCTCGGTCACTACTGGTTCATCATTGTTATGTTTGCTGTGTACAACTTCCAGCAGCTCTTCAGTTTGTGGGTTTACCGTAAGGAAATGTCTTTTCCATACATACTTTCGTAGGGCCTAAGAAAACCTGTGTTCACAAGAGAATCAGTGGGGAGCTCCTACCTGATTGGGTACTAGCCATACATACATACTAAGAGCTTTTTCCCCCTTACTAGGGAGGTAGCCAAGTTAAAGGCATGTATCTACTCCCACCCATTCAGGCGCAGATACAAGGGGAGGGCCGAGCCCCCCCCCCCCACGCCCCGAGTATGATACACTCATCTCGAATTTGATTCTCTTTGGATAAACACTTTTTAGTGCGACTTTATGATTTGAATTATATATGTGAATTATATATGATTTTACAAACTTGGGTGCAAGTGTAGCAGGAAAAGGTGGAGTGAAGGTGGACATAGAATGGAGATTGAGAGAAGCAATTAAATGCCTTGGAGGACTAAAAAGTATAATGAGAAATAGACATTTGGGAATGGATGCAAAGAGGAGACTGTATGGAGTGATTGTGCTGACAGCACTGTCTGGGGCAGAAACATGGAACATAAGAGAAGAAGAGAGGAGTTTGAATGTGTTTGAGATGAGGTGTCTGAGAAGTATGGCGGGGGTTACTAGGCTAGATAGAGTGAGAAATGAGGAGGTGAGGAGGAGAACAGGGGTGAAAAAGGATTTGGGAGAGAGGGTTGATGAAAGAATATTAGGATGGTTTGGACACATGGAAAGAATGAGTGAAGAAAGACTAGTAAAAGAGGTATGGAAGGCAGATGTGGAGGGAGTGAACATGAGGGGACGTCCTAGGATGAGGTGGATGGATGGGGTGAAGGGGGCTTTGGGGAAGAGGGGAATGTCTGTTGAGGAAGGAAGGGAGAGGACGGAAGACAGAGGTGAGTGGAGAATGGTTGTATATGGATGATGTTGTGACTGCATGAGGAGGAATGGGCGGGGGGTAGTATGTGTGAGTAAATTTTGACGCAGCCCGAAGGGATTTCTCCCCGTCCTCTCCTTATATACAAAGGGGGACGGAGAGGGGGGGTCGCCGATTAAATGAAGCGGCCTTGCTGTGGATGTACTGTGTCTTGCGACACTGCTTCTGACCCAGGGCGGTGGGCGGGGTGCAGGGATGACCCGTCATCCAGGAGATGCTCAGATGAGAGGAAGGGTGGGAGGGGTGTGGAGTGTATTTGGGGATGAAATGGGTGGGAGTGTTTTTATGCCTTTCCCTTTTTGGCTACCTCCCTTGGAAGGGGGAAAAAGCCTTGGTATATGTATGTATGTATGTACAAACAATTACGAGCAAAACAGACTTAGGTTTCTGGACCAATCTCCAAGCCAACAGCATTATTCTTGGGGTTAAAATATCGGTGTGTTTCAAGTATTGGTTATCGCCTATCGATTCGGGCCCCCCCAAATAACATTCCTGGATCCGCGCCAGCTCCCATTCCTCTCCCCTCCACCACCCTTTCCTTCCTCTCATCTTACCTCCTCATGGATAATTTTCCATATAGATGCATTAATACTTGGAATAGTTTAGAAGGTGACATACCCCAAACTGGAACAATACATGGATTCAAATCTAAATATAATTGGAAATCAAGGACATAGGTTTAGTTGGAACTCTACATGAATTTAAGGCAAGGTAGGATAAATCTGGAGAGTAGGAGATGGGGATCAGTGAGTACTGCTCCTTTCCTGTATGCTACAATTAGGTAAATACACACAGACACACACAATAGAATAGTTTCCCACACAGAGTGATCAATGTCTAGAACAAATTGAACAGTGAAACAGTGAATGCCAGAACTATACGCAATTTCAAGAATAAACTGGACATGGAGAGATGCAAAAACGGGTCACAACGAGCATAGCTCCTGTCCTGTAAAATACATACATACATACATATACCAAGGCTTTTTCCCCCTTACAAGGGAGGTAGCCAAAAAGGGAAAGGCATAAAATCATTTCCACCCATTCCATCCCTGAATACACTCCACTCCCCTCCACCCTCCCTCTGTCCATGATTTTGAGGCTAGGAATGATAAATTGGACAGTAGAAGACATGACTCAATGAGTGATGCTCCATTCCTGTATACTACAATTAGGTGAATATAGTCAGGGAAAACACAAACACATGTATATATGTATACATTTATATTCGTTTAATTGACTGTTTATTCTAAAGCATTGTATCCATCTACTATTCCAGATTCATCATGCAGTGTAAAGGAGGCTGGTTTTTACACCGTGTTGTTTACCTACAGCACCTTCCTGACGGTTTTCATTGCTCCGCTGAGTGGAATGTTGATTGACTGCCTGCTGAGAAGAGTCTACAAAGGCAAGTGTTGTAATGCCATGCATGTTTACCTACATACATATACCAAGGCTTTTTCCCCCTTTCAAGGGAGGTAGCCAAAAAGGGAAAGGCATAAAAACACTCCCACCCATTTCATCCCTAAATACACTCCACACCCCTCCCACCCTCCCTCTCATCTGAGCACCTCCTGGATGACGGGTCATCCCTGCACCTTGCCCACCGCCCTGGGTCAGAAGCAGTGTTGCAAGACACAGCACATCCACAGCAAGGCCGCTTCATTTAATCGGCGACCCCCCTCTCCGTCCCCCCTTGCATATAAGGAGAGGACGGGGAGAAATCCCTTCGGGCTGCGTCAAAATTTACTCACACATACTACCTCACCCCCACCCCCCGCCCATTCCTCATGCAATCACAACATCATCCATATACAACCATTCTCCACTCACCTCTGTCTTCCGTCCTCTCCCTTCCTTCCTCAACAGACATTCCCCTCTTCCCCAAAGCCCCCTTTACCCCATCCATCCACCTCATCCTAGGACGTCCCCTCATGTTCACTCCTTCCACATCTGCCTTCCATACCTCTTTTACTAGTCTTTCTTCACTCATTCTTTCCATGTGTCCAAACCATCCTAATATTCTTTCATCAACCCTATCTCTCAGCTCCTTTTTCACCCCTGTTCTCCTCCTCACCTCCTCATTTCTCACTCTATCCAGCCTAGTAACCCCCACCATACTTCTCAGACACCTCATCTCAAACACATTCAAACTCCTTCTCTCTTCTTCTCTTATGTTCCACGTTTCTGCCCCATACAGTGCTGTTGGCACAATCACTCCTTCATACAGTCTCCTCTTCGCATCCATTCCTAAATGTCTATTCCTCATTACACTCTTTAATCCACCAAGGCATTTACTCGCTTCTCTCAATCTACATTCTACCTCCACCTTCACTCCACCTTTTCCTGCTACACTTGCACCCAAGTATCTAAAACTATCCACTTCCTCCAGTCGCTCTCCCTTAATGTTCACTTCCAGTCTACTGCCACTTTCACCCCTTGTACATCTCATCACCTTACTTTTACCCACATTTGTCTTTAGCTTTCTTCTATCACATACTCTCCCAAACTCTGCCACCAGCTTCCTCAATCCCTCCTCCGACCCTGCCACAAGCGCAGTGTCGTCCGCAAACAACAGCTGGCTCACCTCCCACTTTTCTCCATTTTCTTTAACCATCTCCAATCCCTGACCCACTACCCTAGCATTCACCTCTCGCACCACCCCATCCATGTATAAGTTGAACAGCCAGGGCGACATAACGCATCCTTGACGAAGTCCCACCTTTACTTCAAACCACTCACTCTCTCCATTTTTAATCCTGACACAAGCTCTACTACTCTCATAAAAACTCTTGACAGCTCCCAAAAGCTTTCCTCCTATCCCATAAATCTGCATAACCTCCCACAGTGCCTTTCTGTCTACCCTATCATAAGCCTTTTTCCTAAGCACAATATTTCTGTCTCATTCTCTCTCTCTTTCTCTTTCTCTTTTTGAGGTGAATTTAAAAGGTGAGAAGCTGGAGGAAGTGGGGAGCTTTAAGTATTTAGGGTCACATGTAGCAGGGAATGGAGAAGTGGGAGTGGAGGTAATCTGTAGAGTGAAGGAAGCAAGTAAATATCTTATGGGAATGACATGTGTCATGAGAAATAGGTATCTGGAGATGAACACAAAGAGAAGACTGTATGGAGGAGTGATTGTACTCATGATGCTATGTAGAGCAGAGACTTGTGATTTCAAGAAGACATAAAAGAAGTATCTGGACATGTTGGTGATGAAATGTTTAAGAAGTATGATGGGGGTTATGAAGATGATGGATAAAGTGAGAAATGTGGAGGAAGGGTGGAGAGTTGGGGTTGAATGAGAGCTGGTAGATAGGGTTGGTCAGAGAATGCTTTGATGATTTGGACACATGGAATGAATGAGTGAAAGTAGACCAGCAAAAGAAAGTATAGAAAGTAAAGAACTTGTGAGGAAGACCGAGAATGAAGTACATTGATGAGATAGAAAAGACATTGGATGCAAGAGGAATGTCTGTTGAACAAAGAAAAAGGAGGTCAAGAGATAGGTATTAAAGTTATGGGGGTAAATCAGCTTTGGTTGGTAAGTCTTGTTCTGGAAATGCTGTGTCTTGCTGCATTGCCTCTGGTCTGAGCAGTGGGCAGGAGACAGGGATGACCTTTTATCCATGAAAAGCTAAGATGGGAGGGACAACAAATGGGTTTCAAGATAGGTGTGGTTATGTGTAGGATGGTTGTATGTTTTGCCTAGGCCATCATTCTGCCATATAAGGCATAAAGGGCCATTCGGTATATGTATATATATTTCTGATAGATTTACCAACTATCTAAGTTGAAAATGGTTTGATATTGCAGATGAAAGCACGCCATCCCGTCACATCCGTGAAATACGATGTTGTTTTTTCCCACTCCTCCTGACCACCGTGCTTGTCCTCGGCATGTACATCTGCATCCTCTTCTTCCACCCAGCATCTGTCATTGTGGGCATCGTTTGCGCAGGGATTGCGAAACCCTTCGTGTCTGCTGTCTTTACGACATATGTCAGAATAAGGTACTCTTCAGATTGATGTGATATTTGTCTGTCTATATCTCAAAGGCCTCTTCCCCCTTATTAGGGAGGTAGCCAGCCAAGGTATGCACTCACCCCCTTACACCCTTTTAGCTCTGTTGCCACCATCACATTCGGTTTCCTTCTCTCCTTAATTACTGGTTTTATTTCTGTAAAGTGTTCCTTCTGCGGTATTATATTTTTTCATTCACATTTTTGCACCTTCACTAGAGTAAGTATGTCATTCATCATATCTTTCTGTAGTAAGAAGTAATGTTTCTCAATGGGATGAAGTAAACATAAATTTTCTTCTTTGTTTCTTCACTACTTCTACAACTTAATTTGATTAAGTACACCAGAGGACTCCCACCTGAGATCCCCAATCCACTCACCAAGCCAAGTCTGCTCTGACATCACTACTTAATTCATCCAATAACTTTGACCATTACAAATAAATGCCTCCCTGTAAGGGCATGACTTTTCCTCCGTGCACCAAATATTTCTCTCCCTCTCCACTCTTTTCTCAAATCAGAAAGACTGTTACACTGTCTCAAACAATACTGCTTATGCAAGCAATCTTGTCATGAAGCAGTCTGGCTTAGTGTTTACTTTTCGTCATATCAATGCCAATATTGATACCCTAACTGGTGTTTACAAACTTTAGACGGTGGGCAAGATTATGCAACTCTGCAACTCCATTGCAGCTATTGTTTTCAAAACATCTAACTCATAAAAATGAATTTCTTGCCACCTACCCCTCTATCTTCCTACTTGTCTACTACTTTCATCTACCAGTCTCTTACACACCCCTCTCCTATCCATTCCTCAATCACCCAATTATTCAGTTTATCTCTTGGGAAAAAATAAAAGGTAATGTTGGTCCAATATAAATTCAACATACTGTCATCTAATATCAGAGTTATCAAGGATTGTAAGGATGAGTTCTTCATATACCTGATTGTATAGTTTGGGGGGAAGACCAATTTATTTATTCTGAGTCATTGGATTTTGTCTGTTACCTCCAAAATCAATTAAAGAGAGTCTATTAAATAAGAGTGTATGTCCACTTCATCACCTATTACCTGGGGTTTCTTTTATGGGGTTCCATCATTGTCTCATCATTGATCAGACTTAGCTTTAAATTTGTTTATGGTTTTAGAGTGTATCTTCTTTTAGACTGTTCCAGAAGTTGACATATCTGAGTGGAAAACTTTATACATGTCCTTCAAACGTGTCGTCTTTTTATTAGGTTGGGCTGTCACTAAATTACTTTAATTGGCTGAAAGGAAGACTTACCACAAAGTGGGTTCACGATTGGGTAAGTCCATCTTTTGTCCTAAGATGGTCTCTCAGAGGAATGAAATTGACAGGGTGTCAACTCAACCACAGAAATGGGTTTATTCTTTTTGTAAGAGCTAAATTTTAATGAGGGGTGGTACGAGGTTCCACTCTTATCTCTAAATCTCTAAAGAATAAACACAAGACAGATGAAAACTTCCCTCACTTTGAAGTAATGTGAGTGAAGTGGATCAGATGAGTGAGAGGAGGGAGGTGGATTATGAAGGAACAAGGTGAGGGACAAAGGATGCAAAAGGACAAAGGATATATAAGCTGTTGTTTTCATTTTGTATGTATTCTGCATTGCATCAGACCCAGGACAGTGGGGGAGATACAGGGATGGGAGTGGAATGGGTGGTAATGGGTATATGCCTATTGACTTTGGTAACCTCCCTGGTAAGGGGAAAAGCCCTTGGTATAAAGATAGAATGTATTCTGATGAAGTTCTTGGGAGAACAAAATGTTAGGGTATAAAAATTGTTTACCTCACCACCCTGACACTCAGTGGAGCATTTGTTGTTGTTGTTGTTCCCAAGACTGTCTGGCCGAGCAGCCCCGTCTCCAAGAGGAGCACCATGCCTAGAATGGCATTTTCCCACAAATCCCTTGTAAAGTACATGTTGTGTTGTTGGCATGTATGACTGTGTACAATGCATACATACATATACCAAGGCTTTTTCCCCCGTACAAGGGAGGTAGCCAAAAAGGAAAAGGCATAAAATCACTCCCACCCATTTCATCCCTGAATACACTCCACACCCCTCCATCCTGCCTCTCATCTTAGCACCTCCCGGATGACGGGTCAACCCTGCACCTTGTCCACTGCCCTGGGTCAGAATGCAGTCTTCCATAATGTGTTGTTTAGTATGGGGTGAAGTGATACATTCTAGACAGTTATCTGCGATGTGGTCATCCATTCTTCTCAGTAACTTAAAAGGGCTGGATGGTGGCCACACCACAGCCTGGCCAGTTGGACTCTGTCTTCTTGGGAGAGAGAGGATTCAGAAAGATTGATATTGAGGGGAGCATGAATTGAATGTATATGTATATTTTCTATCTACAACAGATTTCCCCTTGTTGAAGGCTGCCAACTCAGCCACTGAGGTGGATCTTGATTGCTCTTTGTCTCGTGAAGGAGGAACTATGTTAATCTTATTTTATTTCTTGTACTCAGGTTTCCTGGTGAGCATTTCAATCTTCTGATGGGACTCTACTACAGTGTCATGACTCCCTTCCTCTTCCTGCATTACCCACACCTCCTGTGGTCCCTGCAGATGTACATTCCAGTAAGTATTATATAACATTATTTTGTTTTATTTTGGATCTCTTTATTTGCCTATCCATATCATTTATTTGTTTGATGATATGGTTTAAGGTCACAAATGAACCCCTATTGGGAGGCTAGGACTGTGCCCCTTACTGAAAACTTTGTGGCGTGGAAGTTAATGAATCATGCCCTTTTTTAGCAGAACTCAAACCACCATCCATAATATTTCTCTCCTCCCAACTCTCTCTCTCAGGGAAAAGAGTTCAGCTTGGGAGGAGGTGATTAGTGGAGTTCCACAGGGATCAGTATTGGCTCCAATAATGTTTGCTATTTATGTGAATGACATGGATGAAGATGTGGAATGTTACATGAGCTTCTTTGTAGATGATGCTAAATTGATGAGGAAAGTGAATACTGAAACAGATTGTGAATCACTGCAGAGAGACCTGAACAAGGTTTGGAAATGGAGTCAGAAGTGGGAAGTAGACTTTAACATCAAGAAATGTAGCATAATGGAATTCAGAAAAAGTAAAAAAAGAATATCAGGACAATATAAAATTGGAACAAAGGAAGTAAAGAAAGTGACATGTCCCCTGATAACAGTTAAACAAAATTGTTGTAAATTTGTACAACTTGCTAAGATCAATAAAGGTGGCCTTTACCTATTTGGATGAAGAAATGGTAAAAAAAAGTACTAGTCATTCTAATAAGGCCTAGACTGGAGTATGATGTGATGCTATGGTCACCCAGTACCAAAAAGAATATAAAGAAAATTGAACGAATCTAGAGAGCAACTACGAAGATGGCCCCAAAACTTTCAAACCTGTCACTAACACCCGTACTGTAATGTAAGTTTTGTAGTACAGTACATGTACCTTTTCTTGTAAATAACAATTATTTTAACTTTATTTAGATTAACCAATTATGCCTCTTGACTTTGGCTACCTTCCTTGTAAGGGGGAAAAAGCCCTTGGTATATGTATGTATGTAGATGTACCAACTACCATTATGTTCCACTGAAGAACATTTTTAATATTACATCACAATTTTTCTCATTTTATGTGTTTTTTTAATTTTATTTAGATGTACTAGCTATTAGTTCATTAATGTGTAGAACTCTTGTATCAAAAGTATAAGTTGTGTTTTTCTGGTAACCCTATCTCAGATAGCTCAAGACACAACCCAACATTAAGAATATATATATATATATATACCATCTCAGCATTTCTATATTTTTATAATATGAATTAAATACACTAGAAAATATATCCAAAGATACTCAGTAGTGATTGTTATATTTGCATATGGAAAACAGCAGTGCAGTTGAAAAGACTTGAACATGATTGTACATATTACAAACAACATTATAACATTATTTTACAAGAGATCTCTGGGCTGAATGTGTGACTGTTGCCAGCTCCCTGAAGGTTGTGGGTAACCAGTAACATAGACCATTAAGGTAAGGTAAGGTAGTTAAGGTTCCGTAGACACATAAATGACTAATGCACTACTTTGTAGAACACTAACGTTTGTACCCGTTTTGATGCAGGCCCACATGTTGGTGCTGGGACTGTTGGCCTTAACACTCCTCAACCCACTCCACCTACTTCTTGAGCCTCTCATCGAAAGTCCCAAAAGACCTCTTAAGGATCGGACACTTCGTACTCCTCTGATGTTTACTCACCGTGTGAAAGTATTACAAAACACCGATTTTCATCAACTATGATATGCTCTAAAGAGTTCACTCAGCCCTCAATTTAATGGACCTCCATTTAATGAATTTTGAATGCAATGGAAAAAAAAAGTTATTTGAAATAAATTTCTGAGTACTTCACTACAATTATGGGATATGAAGAACCCATTATCACATTAAATTTGTTGAATTTACCATATGTATCAAACCATTAGATCGAGGAATGGGGGTGATCATAGCCTCTAATCAATTTTCAAGCCACATAGTTCTAAGATCAGAATTAGTCGCATTTATTTTTTATATGAAAGCTCACCTAGGATTAAGACATGGAGGAATAGATCAACACGGGTACATCCTTAATAGTGGTTTCTTGTGTAAGGAAAGAGACCAGAGTAGCTAAATCTGTAATCGTGTTTTCTCATGTTAGGAAAGAGACTGGAATTCAAGGTTTAAATTTTGAAGATCAGTTTATTAGAAGGTTTCTTGTTGTTGTGTCATTTAGAGAAATCCTACTGTTACACTCAAAACCGATTTGTTGTCTCATTGTCTGAGACAGGGCCAATCTTGGATGTATGTGTTAATGAATAAATGCTGTGTTAACCAAGCCTGTTAACCACCTGACCAGACTCCCTGATATCCAACCCTCTGAATCCTCTCTCCCACGAAAAGACAAGGAGTCCACCTGGCCAGACTGAGATACAGCCACCACCCAGCCCTTTTAAGCTACCAGAAGAGACTGGATGACTACATTGTGGACAAATGCCTAGGATGTAACACTTCACCCCATACTATTCAACACGTCATGGAAGACTGCATTATACATAATTATGCACACAAACAACACAACATACACTCAAAAGTGGGAAGTGAACTTCAATATCAAGAAGTGTAGCATAATGGAGTTTGGAAAAAGCAAAAACAGAATTTAAAAAAATTACAAAATTGGCGAGGAAGAAATAAAAAAGTGCACTCGGAAAGGGACCTTGGAGTATTAATCAGCAAAGACATGACACCAGATAAACATATAAACAAAATAGTTGGTGAAACCTACAACCTATTAAGGTCAATGAAAGTAGCATTTGACTACTTGGATGAAGAAATTATAAAAAAAATATTAGTTACATTAATTAGACCAAAGCTGGAATATGCAGTGACACTGTGGACACCCAGTACTAAAAAGAATATAAGGAAACTAGAATGAATACAGAGAGCAACAACAAAGTTGGCACCAACTCTTTCCAATTTAACATACGAACAAAGATTATCAAAATTGTAACTACCAGCACTAGAGCAGAGAAGAGAAGGAGTTGATCTACTGACTATATATAGAATCATGAAAGGAATGGAAATCCTTGACAGGAATTATTTACTAAAAAATGACAATGGAAAAACAAGAGGTCATGAAAAGAAACTCAAAAAGGATAACTATAGAAGAGATCGGAAAAAGAATAGCTTCCCACAGTGTTGGATATATGGAATAACTTAGATAAAGAAACTGTGTGTGCAAATACTATTCAAGATTAAAAAAAAAAAATTGATGCTGAAAGATACCAAGACGGGTCACTACGAGCATAGCTCCCTTCCTTTGTAGTACAACTAGGTAAATACAACTAGGTATATAAAGGATTTGTGGGAAAACCCCATTTCAGCCGTGACATTCCTTGGGGAGACAGGACTGCTCAGACAGACAGTCTAGGGAACAACAACAACAACCTGACAAAAACATGAAGTTTCCATGAATATGTTGTTTACTAAAAGGCAGTATTATGTAATAAACTCTTTTATTATCTTTGAATATACACACAATACATGTACATATATACACTCTTATACACAAACACAGGTGTATGGACAACCATATACATACACACATTCCCCAGTACCCCATAATATATGACTGACAATCATTTACAGTATCAGGTCATTTTTGCATCATTTATCATTGCTGTTTTGACAAAGATAAGAGATGACCATACCAGAAAGGTCACATACTAGATTCCATCATAGAAGGTTCTAGCAAGGGCTCTGTGACAGCACCTTTGACTTACTAAAGAGTGGAAAGTGTTCTTATAAGAGTAGAAACAGTCTCAAAATACCGGTAATTAAAGCAGTGATTCTCAACCTTTTTTACTCTCAAAATTTGTGAGGCTCTCCTTCATTTCTCTCCTTGCCAAGAAACGATTGAGGAAAAAAAAAAGTAAAATAAGATAATGATAGAATGTTGATGAAGAGCAACCCTTTGGCTTATTACAAAGTTGACAATCATAATTATCTTATATTCAGTCAATTTTTTGTGATTCTTCATGTCACATAGAAATGTATGATTTGTAACAGCAGGCCATGAACCCCCCTCCCCCCATAGCATTCAGGTTGAGAACCACTAAATTAGAATAAAGTTTCTTAGTATGATGACACTTTATTGTGGGTTAATTGAGATAATCTCTAACCCATTGAAGAAAATATTTCTTTTCTAACAAAATAAAGTTGTTGTTGTTGTTGTTGTCGTTCCCTAGACTGTCTGTCCGAGCAGTCCCGTCTCCCCAAGGAAGGCCACAGCCGAGACTGGGTTTTCCCACAAATCCTTTATAGAGTGTATGTTGTGTTGTTTGCGTGCATGATTGTGTATAATGCAGTCTTCCATTATGTGTTGTATGGTATGGGGTGAAGTGTTACATCCTGGGCAGCTGTTCACAACACGGTCGTCCAGCCTCCTCTGGTAGCTTAGAAGTGCTGGGTGGTGACCGCATCGCAGTCTGGCCAAGTGGACTCTGTCCTTACGTGGGAGAGAGGATTCAGAAGGGTGGATATCAGGGGGTCTGGCATGCAGCAGTGTGTTGTCTTTCAGTGTGTTAATGGAGCGGTGAGTGATATGATTATGAATATGTTTCCGGAGGCTGGTATTTGGTGGTTGTGGAGGAAGAGAAGAGAGTATCTTTGTGTAATAAAGGTCTTTGGGTGTAGTTTTAATGTTTCTTGGTGTGTGTGGGTGTTCTGCTATGTAGTGTAACGGGTGTGATGTGTTTGTGGTGGCTGCAGCAAGTGTTTGTGTGCCTCTCATGTCGAGGTGTTCCTTGACTTTGAGGACTTTTGTTTCATGGTGTAAATGGTCTGTAGGTGATGTATTTGTGCAGCCTGTAATTGTTTTTAGGGCTTTGTTTTGTATGATTTGAAGGGTGTTGTGGTGTGTCTCACTGAGATTAGGAGCCCATGCAGGACTCGCATAATTCATCACTGAGCGTATACATTGTTTGTATATTGTTATATTAGTTTCTTTGTTTTGTCCAAATGTTGTTCCAGTCCTGGAGCTGCAACGTCTACGTCGTGGGACCACCCCCCAACCCCAAGAGTTGGGGGCCAAACAGCAGCATTTACCCCTGGCCATCAGCTCTACGCAGATGGCACCGATCCCCAAGGAGGAGCTACAAAATAAAGTTATTTGGCATTGATCAGAATAAAATTTGTATCTGCAGTGATATTCCTCGATACTTTAATTGAAGAAGTCAAGCCCTTTGAGGAGGGCTGTCTCCAAAGGGAATAGGATCTGGTATTTGCCACAATAAATTCTTCAAGTGCAATCTCACTCCTCAGTGGACAAGAAAAAAAAAACACTAAAAGGACATCAGGTTCACATAAAATGCAACTACTAGACTAATCAAAACAGTCACCAACAATATAGAGAGACATGTATAACAGCAGAAAATAGAACAATATTAACTATAAAAAGTGTAAAATAACAATGAAATTTTGTCAACGATTATTATTCTTTTATGACACAAAAATTTTATTCTTTTAATGTGGTAAGCATATATAACAACCAAAATTATGATGGTTCTAGGAAATATAAAGATTTTTTAATAGATAGGCTTTTCATAGTAACTTATACAGGGTATTTAAATCCTTTGACATCTGTTGGTAATATGACATCCACTCATATCAAACAACATAACTTGTCATAAACTGAATTCAGAATCACAAGATTTCTTTTCTGCAACAGCATAGAAAATAGATGTTTTGATGACATACAAATTCTGGCTCCTCTTGGGAGCAACTTTGGGTGTATGGACAAGGTGGTTTCATTATACAAATAGTGGGTGGAGTCACCTCCTTGATACAGGTCTTCAAACTCCATTGACTTCCTCAAACTGACACTCAGTCTGTGGACCAAGCCCAAGTATTTTGCCTCTCAACTTGAGCCATATTTCCATATTTTGTTTGTGCACATATGGACAGCTGACAGACAGTAACTACTTCCTACGTACCATTGATATAGAAGTTGACCAACAGTAATACAGTGCAGACAAAAGTTCATTTCTTTCAGGGTAGATGCATAGTAGGACTCAGGAACCAATGTCAAGCTTGGAATTCTGTTGAGCTTACGGCATATATACTCAGTCTTTGATATAACAAACCCCTGTTTAATGGATTTTGGAGGCAATGGACAAGATACAATGGCTAAGAATGAATTTCTGGGACCCTCCACAATATAACAGCATATGAATAACCCATCTTCACAGTCCTTGGTAAATTACAGTAAATACATTGAATTTATTATATTTATTGGACTGATGCCTGCCCCATTTTAAATCAGGGTATAGGTATATATCTAAAAAAAAAAAAAAAAAAAAAAAAAAAAAAAAAAAAAAAAAAAAAAAAAAAATGCTCCAAATCCCCATTGTCAGGAGTTGGCTCATGAATCATATTAATTTAGACAAATGTTTCTGTCATAAGTTTGGAAAACCACTTAACCATGTTTCCTGAGCCATATGACCTGTGATAACATGTAGGTGGGTAAACAAACTCCACATTTATCAACAACATTGTCATGAGAATCATACAACAAATATATACATTTAAAATTAAATGTGTTCATTTTGGTAAATGAGTAAACTTCATTAAAAGGGTTACAAAAAATTCCTGCCTCCCCTTGGAGGTGTGGCCTCAAGTTGCTAGTACCAATGGAGAAATGAAGCAGGAAACAGAACATAAACTGTCGGATGCAAGAAGGATGGACAAAGTTCTTAAGAAATCTTTTGAGTTGATAGATATCACTTGAAACAAAAATGGAGATTGGTGGGTAATAATAATAATTGTTATGTCAAGTTTTAGTGACTGGAAATCTAGTCCCACTCAGCTGGGAGCTCTCGTAGATCTCTCTGGGGTGGTAATGTTAGACTGTAGTCTGTGTTGTATCACTT
Organism: Oratosquilla oratoria; assembly: GCF_046742065.1. Classification (NCBI taxonomy): domain Eukaryota; kingdom Metazoa; phylum Arthropoda; class Malacostraca; order Stomatopoda; family Squillidae; genus Oratosquilla; species Oratosquilla oratoria. Next base: position 12,669,629 of record NC_134778.1, read on the forward strand.
TAGAATTGTTCCATGTCATCGGGTTAAAGCATTAGGAGAAAGGGAGCAATTGTCTGTTGCTGTTAGGTTCATACAGGTCCTTAAAAGCCTAAAAAGTTATGAATTTTTGTATTATAAAAATCCAGAACTGAAAAGTCCTTCAATTCTTAAAAAAAGTTCAAAAGTCATGAATGCTATGTTTTGCCATCAAAATAAAATTATGTCACGCATTTTTTGTTTAATCAATTGGCAATAAAAACAATTCCCTCAGCAACTGTGGTGGTTCTGGCAATCGACAAGATGTTGTTCTTTAGGTCCACTGCCCTTGAATGACATTTTCTGGTCATTTTTGCAAATACTGGGCTATGTAAAATATCCAGGAATTTCTGTTCATAGGTCCTGAAAAGTCCTTAAAAAGTCGTGAAAAAAATAACCTGACAAATAGTACCCTGTGTTGTCAGGTCCTCTTGCAAGAAAAAGAGGAATAAATACAGTTGAAGCTGACAGAGATCGTAAGTTGAGTCCAGGAACAGAGTGCCAACCCCTTGGGGCTGTACCTCTAGAAATTCCAAGGTTCTCAACCTATTTTCACGCATACCCCATACCTATGAATTGCTATTGTCTAGTTTCCTGGAGATGACTTCAACACTAAATTTAATCTCTTTGCATCCATGAACTGCTTGTGACTTTTGGCTGGTGGCTCCACTTGTGGACCACCATGCTCCACCAGGGGTCCATGGACCACAGGTTGAGAACAACTGTTCTAGACAAAGGTGAGGGTGTTGTTGAATGTTTTTAAAAATGGGGAGCAGAGAGAGTATTCTCTCTAATATCTGTATTGTTGGACCACGACATGCAGCTACCTGTCATTAATCTAATGAAGAGTAATTACCTGAAGGCCACAGGTCTTCTGCAAGAGGGACCAGGGGCAGTGGATTAATTGATGATTGATTGGAGAATAGCAGAAACTACTGCAGCATGGAAGTGATATATGGAAAGAGGAAAGAAAATGTGTGCGTGTGTGTATTAAGTGTTACATGTCAAGGTATTTGGGCATTTGTGTAACGTATGACAACACTGGGATGCTCACTTTGATTTAGACAGTCCCACACTAGTGCAACACAAACTAAAGTCTAACACTTCACCCAAGAGAGATCTATGGAAAGGTCCAAGGACTGTTGCTGTGGGGCTATTATAGGGACCCTACACCATCTAGAAAGCTGATGACTGCCACTGGCCAGATCCTTGGGTGTCTAACTTGATGTCTTAGGCTCAGTCTAGGGATAGAGTGCCAACCTACAGGGCTACACCCCAAATGGGAAGTGAGTATTTCCATCACTCGCAGACCCTTGACACCATGTGTAGGCACCATCAGTTACCACTCTGAATCTGTTAAATTGCTAGTCAGTTTTATGACCCAGAAGGCCTATAGGTATCCATATCTGCCTCACAACCTTTCCACCTTATGCACTATCTTAACCATACTCCTCATTTCATGTGAATCCTACCCCCAAGCTGCTTGAAGCAATACAGTAAACCCTCACAATACTGAACCTCATTACACAGAATTTTGACTATATTGACCTACTGACTATTCATCTGATATAATGAACAAGGTTGGTGATTGTGGTGTTAGGTTCAGTATGAATGGCGGGCACATGGAAAATTTAAATATGTATGTATATACAGTACATAGGTTTGGCTGTAATAACCAAACCTTTCCCTAATTAGTTCGATATATTGAGAGTTTACTGTACATTACCATATCACTCCAACCTCAAGTGGTGTCAATTGAAGAAGATAGTTCTTGATAACATTCTTAAAGAATGAAACTGTTGGAGATATATACATGCTGTTGTTGTGTTTGCTTCAGAAAGTGGAACGTCCTTACAGTGTCGGAGTAGACTGTTTCATGATCGATTTCTTCCAGTCCATGTTTGTACCGTGGGTTTCTTTACCTCAAGAAGGGTGTTCCACCGTTTAAGAACCTTTTAATTTTCACTCTCCTTCTTAAATATGCCTTTCTTTCCCTCTACAACTACATAACCACCATTGTCAGGGTGTTAACAAAAATAGAAAAAAAAAACACATAAACTATAAAGAAAAAAGGGAAGAATGTAACTTTGTGGCTTTATTGCATTTAAGTTCAGATCATGCACTGTGACTTGTTTATTTGTCTCCATTTTGACATATACACAAATTCACAACACTTGTGCACTGTCATTATCATTTCTTTCTGCTGTAGATCAAACACTACATTAACACACAGTAGGATATAGAGCTCAATAACTTTTCTTTGCACTGTAGTTCACACCACACACAACAGTCTGTATTTGGGTTTTGGTAAAGTGCGAATCAGTGGGTTGACTAATCTGGCGGGGGAAGTGCACTGTCTTTTGATTGAAAGCTTATGTTGATGCATACCTGAGTCATCAAGGCCACTTTCTCTACATAATTAGAAGTCAAAATAAAGATTTTATTTTTTGCACACGAAAGGTCCTTAAGGTCACATATATAGTGATGAAAATATGAAAGGAACATAGGTACAACATTTATTTACATTTCAGTTTCCAAATTGTGTTTATTTTCTACATTAAGAATAGTCTTGAAAATGTCATATACTGTGCTATTGTAGTATATGATATAGTACTGTATAGATGTAGTCTTAGAAATATTAAGAAAATATATATATATGTGGTATCTGTTTGACTGATTTAAGTGATGCAGGATGTGATTTTAATTATCATGAAGGGGAACTGTCATGAAGATGAACAGCACCTTTCCTCCAACTCCGCAGCTTCAGCTACATGAGCAATAACATTCCCATAGTTCCCCAAACTCATTTCCATCACTGCATACATGCCCTGTAACTCCTTTCACGCATCACTTGCAGTATTGTCATCAGTGTCATGGTTTCTTGTCACGGTAAAATCTGGTCCTTCGAGGTCATCTGGGCTTAACCCACCTGCCTCAACATCACAGTGCTTTGTCTCCGGGGTTATGTTGGACCCCCGGACCACGTCTGGGATCGCCTCATTCTGTCCCTGAGGGTTGCTTTGGTCCTCAGGTTCTGAGGCATCTGTCTTCTCCTCCTGAGGATCATCCTGGACCTTCACTTCTGGTCCCCCAGTGGAGGTGTCCACTCGTACTATGTTAGGATCCTCCCGGTTTCTCGTCTCGGGACCGTAGGTGACTTTAAGCCTCACCACCTGAGGTGAGTCCTCACCCAACGACTCTGGCAGACTGAAGGTTGGCTTGGCACGCTCCTTCTGCACCTGTGCCACAGGCTTGACTTCGGTGGGGCATGTCTCTGGTACGTCGTCATTCTCGGAGATTGAATTGAGAGGCAAAGAATTGCTAGATATTGTCCGAGTGCCAGGAGCAGTTGAGGAGAAGGTTGTGAGGGGCATGGCTGTTGTTAGGGGTCCATCAGGAGCTGGAGCAAGTGTTCCGTTACTTCCTGCTTGCCTGAAATGATATCAGTGTTAATAGTAGCAGAGTGTTAATGATAATATTTAGTATTGATAATTATGACAGTGATAAAGATCATATCTTCATTGTCATCATATTCTCTGTTTTATGAAGCTAATGTTGTTGTTGTTGTTGTCGTTCCCTAGACTGTCTGTCCGAGCAGTCCCGTCTCCCCAAGGAATGCCACTGCCGAAACTGGGTTTTCCCACAAATCCTTTATAGAGTGTATGTTGTGTTGTTTGCGTGCATGATTGTGTATAATGCAGTCCTCCTTTATGTGTTGTATGGTATGGGGTGAAGTGTTACATCCTCTCTATCAATGATTTCTATGCCTTTCATGATTCTGTAAATAGCTATCAAATCTCCTCTCTCTCTTCTTTGCTCTAGTGTCTGTAGTTCAAGTTTTGTTAGTCTCTCTTCATATGATAGTTTTGAGAGTGTTGGTGCCAATTTTGTAATTGCCCTTTCTATTCTTTCAAGTTTTTTTTATACATTTTTTTGTACTTGGTGACCACATCATTGCTGCATATTCCAATCTTGGTCTTATCAGAGTGATTAGTATTTTCTTCACCATTTCTTCATCCAGGTATGTAAATGACACTATGATTGTTCTTATTAAATTATAAGTTTCTCCAAAAATCTTATTTATATGTTTCTCAGGTGACATATCATTCATAACAACGACTCCCAGGTCCTTCTCATTTTCAACTTTTTATATTCCTTCTTCTCCCAATTTATATGATCCTGTTATTCTGTTTTTGCTTTTTCCAAATTCCATTATACTACACTTTTTAGTGTTGAACTCCATCTCCCACTTCCTACTCCATTCCCATACTTTATTTAGATCACTCTGTAGTGACTCACAATCTTCTTCCGTGTTCACTTTTTTTAATAGTTTTGCATCATCTGCAAAGAAGCTCATATAACTTTCAATTTCTTCATCCATATCATTAATATATATAGCAAACATTATTGGGGCCAGAACTGTTCCTTGTGGAACACCGCTTATTACTTCATCCCAATTTGAGTGTTTGTCTCTTATCACTACTCTCATTTTTCTTTCTTGCAAAAAGTCTTCCATCCATTTAAGCAGTTTGCCCTGTATTCCTCCTTCAGTTTCTAATTTCTTAGGCAACTTCTTATGTGGTACTTTGTCAAAAGCTTTTTTTAGGTCTAGAAATGCACAATCAGCCCATCCATCTCTTTCTTGTATTATATCTATTAGCCTTGAATAGAAACATATTACATTGGTGACGCATGATTGTCCTTGTCTGAATCCAAATTGCCTTGGATTTAGCATGCTGTTTTTTTCTAAATATTTTACCCATCTACTTTTGACAATTCTTTCACAAATTTTTGCTATCATACTTGTTAGAGAGACTGGTCTATAGTCAGTAGGGTCTTCTTTATTTCCCCCTTTATATATAGGTACTATATTTGCTTTTTTCCAATCTTCTGGAACTTTTCCTTCTTTCAAGGAACTGTTTATTATGCTTTGTATTTTGTCTGCCAGTTCATTCCTGCATTCTTTCAATATCCAGTTTGGTATTGTGTGTGTGTGTGTATATATATATATATATACTGTATATATAATTTTTTTTTCCCTCCACTTTTCTCTCTCTCTTTTTCAGCTGTCTCACTATGGTGGTGTCGAACTCATCTACATTGAGGTGGGACAATTTTCCTAAACCCTATAAAGATGATAATAATAATAGTAATAATAATAACAATTGATGCCTCAGGTTTCCTGACTGGACTCCTGCAACTCTCGATGTTCACTTACTTGATGCTAGATTGGTTGACAATAGTTTGTGTTGTCCGCTGGGATGCACTGCTCTGGCTCCCTCTGCCATCACTGGAGTAGGAGCTCGGAACGTGCTGAGGCGTGGGTGTCCTGGCTGCCTGGCCTGTCCTGCGGTTTGGTTGCATAAGGTCCTTGAAGCAGAACATTCTTGACCCGTAGCGTTGTTGCAACTGTGAGGAAGTAAATAGATGATAAGACCAATCATTTGTTAACCCATTCAACTCCGATGACAAGATGTCTTGTCATTTGGTCAAATAAAACAAAAAATCATAAAACACCAAAATGTTTGATGAAACACCAGAAAAATATGACGTCAATCCTCGCTTCGCTCGCAGCGAAGCGAGGACTGACGTCATATTTTTCTGGTGTTTGATCAAACATTTTGGTGTTTTATGATTTTTTGTTTTATTTGACCAAATGACAAGACATCTTGTCATCGGAGTTGAATGGGTTAAGTCTGTCCGTTCCCTCTTGCAGGAGACCCACATTCCTGAAGAAGGTGGGTATGGTCATTGGTTTACCCTGTAGATCAATCATTGGGGAGATTTTGTGGAGTTGGTCATTTCAGGACATTGTAAAATAGTGTTCTGTGTCCTCATTGTGGTAATTAGGTAAATAAATGAACAAATAGATACAAAATGATTAAGTATATAAACTTTTACATCAGTAATAAGTGATTATTACCATGTATACATCATTATCATGGAGATAATTCCTGTTTTATATATTTAATTTGTTATCGTTATTATCATCATTTTATTAATTTTTTTCTTGTCAAATGCATTTGCAAATTTTTATGTTCTGAGAAGGGTACATGAGCATTTGTTGTAAAATTATCTTTGGCACCCACAACACACACTGCTGGGAGAACATCACAACTTGCCATCAGATGTCATCTTGGTTTAGTACAAGACCCCATTGCAACACTTATACTGTACATGCTCCTTTAACCCCATGTAAGAGGGTATCAGAATTGAATTACACACAAATAAAACCATTCAACCATCCCTCCCATCTCAGTATGTCCGGAAGAAAAGGTCGCCCTGTCTCCTGGCACACTGCTAAGGTTGAGAGCAATGCAGTAAGGCACAGCTCTTCGATAGCAAGGTCCAGCAACTGTAACTGGTATATCCCTGCTGGTTCATCATATGGTGACCCCCCTCCCTCCCTCCCTCCTTATCCATGCAGAATTATTTACGAAGCAGAAGCGGGGAACATCCTATTGGGCCACACTATCCCTTCATCTATTCACTACTTCTGTCCACTAATTCAATAGGTATTCCACATGCATCCAAAGCCCCCCCCCCCCCACCCACTTCACCCTATCCATCCATCTCATTCATAGTCTTCATCTCAAGCTCACTCTGCCCACTTTTGCCTTCCATGGTCTCTGCAGATCATTCCTTACCTTCCGTAAAATGTTGCGTTTGCAGATGAAGATAAGGAATATGATGAATCCTTGCAGAGCATTGGTTATGTCAGTAGGGATCCTGTCATGAAAATGCAAAGATAATTATAGTAATAGTATAGTGATGATGTTATCATACATACAGTAGTTGTTGTTGTCATTCCCTCGACCAGTGGTTCCCAAACTTTTTCAATTTGTTACCCAATATAACATGCCACATTAAGCATGTTACCCCTTTGACAAAACGTAGTCAACATTGACATATATGGCTAAATTGAAATACTAGAGATACTTTGGTTTATTTAATTATTATATTTGAACTTTGTGCATCTCTAATGATAACTGCCAAAGATTTAGACAACATCAGTGGGATGGATGGAGTTGCATGCTTTGAAGCTAGTTGAGGAATTCTTGGCTTCTTGATTTTCAGAATTCTTATTTTTATTTTTTTTGCCACCCCTCCATTACCCCCGAAAATTTGTTAAATTACCATCAGTTTGGGAACCACTGCACTAGACTGCCTGCTCGATCAACAAACCCCATCTCCCTGAGGAATGCTATAGCTGGAATGGGTATTCCCCGCAAATCCTTTATGGAATGCATGATTCTGTACAAAGCAGTCTTCCATAATGTGTTCTATGTGTTACAAATTATGTATACATAGGTAACAATCCCCCCCTCATAAGGGAGTGGTAATATCAGTACAGGAAATAGAAAACTTAAGTCAATATCTGTTATTACCTATGTAATGATTTTATCCTCCACAATCCCATGAACCACACTTACCATACATAGCAGCCACCGACTTGGTAGGAAATGACCTCCGTCACCCATGTAATCCCCATAACAGCGAAGAGCTTCACGTATAACCATAATCTGTAAAGAAAAAATATATTCATGTGTATGTATTTACAGTGACTGTATGTTTTACTTATGACCTTGTTGATATTTCTGTCAAATGACAAAATATCTATGTCCAACATTCCCTGTCCTTTCCCTTTCTTTTGTTATTTAGTTGATTAATTTCCAATTAAGTTTCTTTTCTCCGTGCATTTGTATCACAGCAGTTTGCAGAACTCCTCCTCTTTTGTTCTTCTTACGATCTTTGCATCATCTACAAACATGGTGGTGCAGGTTTATGTACCTTCTATTATGCCCTTTATGTTTATCAAGAACTTTATAGGTGCCAGAATTGATGATGTGGGATTCCACCAGTCATGTCCCTCTCATCTTTTACTATTGTTCTCATGTACAGCACCTAATCAATATGATGGAGCTGATTACACTGATTTCAGATTTCATTCACAGCCACAGCCATTCTAGCATACCAAAGACACGTCACATGCAGGACTTCTCACCATACATGCAACCTTACCAAGCCGGATGAAGCAACCGTGATGAGGTACAAAGGTTGTATTGTCCCTCAAGGGATAGGCCAGTCATGAAGTGGACCATGAAGGCTTAACTAAATAACCGTACCTCCAGGGAACCCTGTATTCACTTGAGGAGTGTACTTTCGAGTCCCAAAGGTTGTATTGTCCTTGAGGGGATAGGCCAGTCATGAAGTGGACCATGAAGGCTTAACTATATAACCATACCTTCAGGAAACCCTGTATTCACTTGAGGATCTTACTTTGGAGTCTTCTCATGTGCTCCAATTTCTGCAAAATTCGATCATGTGGTACCTTGTCAATTGTCATCTCTAGATCCAAGTACTGTAATTTCTGATCCCACTGATTTCTAATACCGGACAAACTTCGGGTTATAACGGACCTGTCCGGTATTTCCATCGGATACAATGGATCCTCGGTTATAACGGATCTTCGGATATAACGACAGACCCCTGTCCCCATATCGTCCGTTATATCGAGGTTTTACTGTAATTTCTATTACCGGACAAACTTCGGGATATAACGGATCTATCCGGTATTTCCATCGGATATAACGGATCCTCGGTTATAATCGATCTTCGGATATAACGGCAGACCTCTGTCTTCATATCGTCTGTTATATCGAGGGTTTACTGTATGCAAAGTCCACCAAACTCTCGCCAGCAGCACATCAAAAGGATCTTCTCTTCAAATCTATTTTAACTATTCTTTCACACAGTTTAGCTGCTAGTCAGCAACAATTGTAGTTGTGTGTGTGTGTGTGTGTGAATCACCACGGTCTTGGATCACGTGTTGGACTCGTGATCAATTATCCAACAGGATTAGAGTTTAGGGGTCGTGTGTGTGCATGTGTGTGTATTTATATAGTTGTATTTACTTAGATGTTGCATATGTGGTTGAAGTTGTATTCATAGGGTGAAGTGTGTGTGTGTAATTCACATCATGCTTGGATCACGTGTTGGATTCGTGATCGAGAGCTAATACCCTCCTAGATGAGAGTTCAGGCCTCATAAGGGGCCCGAATCTATAGGTAATGCTATGACCTTACACACACACACACACACACACACACAACTCGTGGCGCAGTGGATACAGTTCCCGGCTGCCACTACGGAAGTCCGGGTTGGAATCCCGCCCAGGGCTGAAATAATTTCAGTATCGCTGCGCTGCGGGTTGTTACTCCAACTCTCGCGGTCGGGGAGTTGGGTGTGTGTGTACGTGTAAGGTCACAGCATTACCCATAGATTGGTCATATGCGAGCTCTGAGCTCTCTCCCGGGAGAGAAATAGCTGTCGATCACGAGTCCAACACGTGATCCAAGACCATGGCGAATCACACACACACACACACACACACACACACACACACACACACACACACACACACACACACACACACACACACACACACTTCAACGAATGGACGGCTTAGAAGACGTTCTGAAGAAAAGTGAAGTCTGTGGATCCCAACGCAAAGAGAAGTGCCTAGTGTTTTTGCAGGGTGGGGGGGAAATTGCTCGTGGAGTAGTGGGAACGTAGGGAAAGAGGAAAAGGGGAGGGATTACTGAGGGAAATGGAAGGAAATGAGGAGGGAGTAGACTTTGACCAGCCAGACAAGCGGAAGGTAAACAAAAGACTTAGCGAGGATCAAATGTCTAATAAAAATGTAAAGATTAGAAGTATAGAGAGGAGCAATACAGAAGAAAGTGACGAGAATATGTTCCAGGGATTTAAAGAGGGTGGGGGGGACACAACCCCCCCCCCCCCCCCCCCCCGACTGATAAGACTAGAGGAGAGAGTTGATAAGGTGATCGAGGACTTGGAGCGTAAGTTAGGTAACGTAGACTCCATTTTTCAAAGAATTGAAAGGTTGGAACAACTAGAGAAGGCTAACAGAAACTTAACTGAAGAAATAGAGGACCTAAAAAGACAGTTAGGAAATGTAAAGGAGGAGAATGAGAAATTGAAGAAGAATAGTAATGAAAACAGAGAGAAACTAGCTACAGAAGCTAAAAATTGGAGAATAACTCAAGAAGGGAATAAGGTTTCATTCACTGACATAGTCAAACAGCAATTGAAAGAACATAATGAAGACTCAGTTATTAAAGTGATGAGACAGAAGGAGAATATAGTAAGAGAATTAGCTGACAAAAAGAAATGTATAATTATATTAGGAATGGAAGAGAAACATAACCCAGATAGAACTGCAAGAATCAAGGAGGAAAATGAAAGAGTAAGCAGTTTATTAAAATTAGTCCAGGAAGATGAACCAGAAATTATAAAGGAAATTGAGGAAAAATTCAGACTCGGAAAATATAGTACAGATAAGACCAGACCAATTAAGATTAAATTCAGGTCACAAACAACAGCAGAGAAAATTCTATCCAAGACAGGGAAACTAGCAACAAATGATCAATATAAAAAGGTATGGATAAAAAGAGAAATGAATAAGGAGGAAAGAGAGGCAGAAAAGCAGAAAAGAATTGAAGCTAAGGCAAAAAACGAGGAAAGAACGGAGTCAGAGAAAGAGAGATTCTATTGGAGAGTAGTGAACATGAAAATAAAGCAGTTCGACATACTAAAGAAAAACATAAGGGAAACAGAGAATACAATGGAAGTGGCAGAAAACTAAGAGTGTCTTACACAAATATAGATGGATTGATAACAGGATTGAATGAACTGAATGATTATTTGAAAGAAAAAGAACCGGACATAATGGGAATTGTAGAAACAAAATTAAAAGGCCCACTACCACCCAACAGTGTAGGACATGATACATACAATTATTGGATTAGAAACAGAGAGAAAAAACAAGGGGGTGGAGTTATGTTCCTGACTAAGAAGGATATAAACGTGAAAGGTGTCATATATGGAAAGAATACAGTAGAGATGATTATGATAGAAGTGGAAGACCGAGATAAGAAGAGCAGAAAATTTGTGATCAATTATGTGCCTCCGAAAACAGCCTCATGGGAGGAGAGTGAACATAAAAGTATGTTAGAGGACACAAAGATAGCATTAACTAAAATAATGGAAGACGGAGGAAGAATAGTTATGATGGGCGACTTTAATTGCAAAGAAATCTGCTGGGAAGAAATGACAGTAAAGAGTGGTGATGACTCATGGGGAAATGCTCTACTTGAGATGATTACTGACCATTCAATGACACAATGGATACAAGAGAACACTAGGTATAGAAATGAAGAAGAACCATCGAGGCTAGACTTAATAATTACATCTGAACCTAGAATAGTGGACAAGATTGAATATAAAACACCAATAGGTAAAAGTGACCACATATTGATTGAACTGGAACTTAATGAAGAAAAATATATGAAAAGAAATGAACAATATAGAAAAGGAAGAATGATGTATGAAAAAACAAACTTTGATAAAATAAGAGAATTCTTCCAACAAGAAAACTGGGAAGAAATATACAAAGAAGAAACAACAGTGGAAGAGAAATGGAATATTTTGACAAAAATTTACAAAAAAGGAGTGGAAAAGTATGTCCCAAGACAAAAACAAGAAAAAGAATATGTAAAATGCTGGTACAACAAAAGTTGTAGGGAGTTAAAGGACAAAAGAGACAAAGCCTGGAACAGATGGAAAAAAGACAGAAGACCTGAAAAATGGAAAATATATACTGGTTATAGAAATGAATATGTACAAAAGTGCAGAGAGAAAAAAAGAAAATATGAAAAAGATGTTATAGAAAAGTGTAAAGATCAACCAAAACTATTCTACAGATTTGTAAACAATAAACTGAAAAACAAACAAGACTTAGAGAAATTAAGACAAGGAGGAGTTGAATACACTGAGGAAATGGAAATGGCAGAAATTATGAACAAACATTTTAAATCAGTGTTTACAAGGGAAAATATACAACCTGAAGAGATTGAGTGGAAGGAAAAAGTCCCCCCTATGGAAGAAATAGAAGTAACAAAGAATGAAATATTGACACACTTGGGTAATTTTGATGTCAGAAAATCGCATGGGCCAGATGAAATAGCAAACTGGATTCTGAAAGAATGCAGGAATGAACTGGCAGACAAAATACATAGCATAATAAGCAGTTCCTTAAAAGAAGGAAAAGTTCCAGAAGATTGGAAAAAAGCAAATATAGTACCTATATATAAAGGAGGAAATAAAGAAGAACCTACCAACTATAGACCAGTCTCTCTAACAAGTACAATAGCAAAAATATGTGAAAGAATTATCAAAAGTAGATGGGTAAAATACTTGGAAAAAAACAACGTACTAAATCCAAGGCAATTTGGATTCAGACAAGGACGATCATGCGTCACCAATTTAATATGTTTCTATTCAAGGCTAATAGATATAATACAAGAAAGAGATGGATGGGCTGATTGTGCATTTCTAGACCTAAAAAAAGCTTTTGACAAAGTACCACATAAGAAGTTGCTTAAGAAATTAGAATATGAAGGAGGAATACAAGGTAAATTGCTAAATTGGATGGAAGACTTTTTGCAAGAAAGAAAAATGAGAGTAGTGATAAGAGATCAGCACTCAAAATGGAATGAAGTAATAAGCGGTGTCCCGCAGGGAACAGTTCTGGCCCCAATAATGTTTGCTATATATATTAATGATATGGATGAAGGAATTGAAAGCTATATGAGCTTCTTTGCAGATGATGCAAAATTACTGAAAAGAGTGAAAACTGAAGAAGATTGTGAATCACTACAGAGAGATCTAAATAAAGTACAAGAATGGAGTAGGAAGTGGGAGATGGAGTTCAATACAAAAAAGTGTAGTATAATGGAATTTGGAAAAAGCAAAAACAGAATAACAGGATCATATAATTTGGGAAAAGAAGGAATAAAAAAAGTAGAAAATGAGAAGGACCTGGGAGTCATTGTTATGAATAATACATCGCCTGAGAAACATATAAATAAGATTTTTGGAGAAACTTATAATTTAATAAGAACAATCAAAGTGGCATTTACATACCTGGATGAAGAAATGGTGAGGAAAATCCTAATCACCCTGATAAGACCAAGATTGGAATATGCAGCAACGATATGGTCACCAAGTACAAAAAAATGTATAAAAAAACTTGAAAGAATACAAAGAGCAATTACAAAACTGGCACCAACACTCTCAAAACTATCATATGAAGAGAGACTACAAAAACTTAAACTACAGACACTAGAGCAAAGAAGAGAGAGAGGAGATTTGATAGCTATTTACAGAATCATGAAAGGCATAGAAATTACTGATAGAGAGAATCTGATAAAATGGGATGACAGAAATACAAGAGGACACGGAAAGAAAATAAAAAAAGACAGCTATAGAAGAGATTTTAAAAAGAACAGCTTTCCTCACAGAGCAATAGACAGTTGGAACAAGTTAGATGAGAAAGTGGTGTGTGCAAAAACAATACATGAATTTAAAAATAGTTTAGATAAAATGAGATATGAAGACGGGACCCCACGAGCATAGCTCCCCTTCCCGTAAAATACAACTAGGTAAATACAACTAGGTAAATACACACACTCACACTCACACTCATTTCCTTGCCCACCAGAGTTGGAGTGCCAGTTTGCAGTGCAGCGATGCTGAGATTTTTGTTATCCCTGTGGACTCGAACTCAGATCGCTGAATTAAGGGTCGATGACGGTACCACTGCACCATTGAGCCGTGTTTGGTGTGTGCATGTGTGTTACTACCATCAGGCTAACGACGGTTTTAGCGTACATTACAGGTGTAACACTTGTGTACAATGGCAGAGTGCACACCTGGTCAGTAGTACAAAAGTACAAGCGACACATGGAACATACATTCTGTGAGAAATGTGTTGATACTTGATATGCGTTGACAAAAAAAAAAAAAAAAAAAAAAAAAAGCATTGCCAGGTTATTTTTCCTCATCTCTGTGTCTGGTGGCGTCATTTGAAGAATTCTGTTCCCGCGTTCGCTTAGTTGTAGGTTCGAGTCCCGCGCTCTTCTCCGATTCCCAACAGTGGCTGTTTGTTACCTGCCCCACCTCTCCAGGCGTATCATAGGTTAGCAAAGGTGGCGTCTGCTTCGGCCGCAGTTACTGCTTAGCGCCTCCTGGCGAGCCTAGCGCGCTACTTCCCACCACCTGTGCCTGACTCCCTCCCTAGCAGCTAAATCAAATGAGCTGGCGTCACTAACCAGAAGAAAATGTGTAAAGTGCGTCACTGTAGATAGGTTTGTCCTCCGCTGAATGAAATCACTTGGCGTTAAAGGGGATATCACACTGGGCAATTTTTCCTTCGACAAACTACCTCCAACTTCCATTTGAATAACTAGAACATGACGTCGCTTACGGAAATCTAGACTTCGCTAAGGACGTTTCATCAGTATGTCTAACATTTGTATAGGTTTGAAGCTTCTTAGTTCATAATTCAGCTTTTCTATGATATAGGACGGAAAGATGTAATTTGATATTTGGAGATTTGAAAATTCAAATATTGTCGCCGAAGTCGTTTTTACTCCAACGAACTCTCAACGGTCGCCGCTGTCGAAGCCCGTGGAAGCCCAGTGGTTGGATTAGGAAGGCGAAGAAGAACAACCATATGGCATTCGGAGTTCCCATGATATGGCGTGAGTCAAGAAACCATACAACAGACTCTATAAAGGATTTGTGGGAAAACCCAGTTTCGGCAGTAGCATTCCTTGGGGAGACGGGACTGGTCGGACAGACAGTCTAGGGAACGACAACAACAACAACAACCCCCCCAAGGGGAAGCCCAGTGTGATAACCCCTTTTCGCCAGAACAAAAGCATTTGAGTGGATTAGCGTCATAACAAAGGAAATTTGAAACGTCGTATCGAACAACTAAAAAATTGGATGCAAATTGTCACGTCCATTTATATATATATATATATATATAATATATATATATGTATATATATATGTATATATATATATGTATATATATATGTGTATATATATATATGTGTGTATATATATATATATATACATATATATATACATATATATATATATGTACATCACTTAGACAAAATGTTGTAGCACATTTGTAAACAATAATCACGAAGAACCCACAGTCGGAATAAAAGGAAACTTTAGAAGAAAGTGTAACTTCTATATTTCGGCTAATAGCTATAGCCCTCTTCAGGAAAGTACCTTCAAGAAAGTACTTTCCTGAAGAGGGCTGTAGCTATTAGCCGAAATATAGAAGTTACACTTTCTTCTAAAGTTTCTTTTTATTCCGACTGTGGGTTCTTCGTGATTAATATGTATATATATATAAATATATTTATATACATATATATGTATATATATATGCACATATATATATTGATATATATATATATATATAGTTCACCCAGCCCTCTCCTTCTCTTCCATACGGCGGGAAGGTCACCATGTAAATGAATCTGTGGAGGTAAACCAGCCTAGGCTCTCGGGACCTGCCCTCCAAGTGCTGTGCCTCGCTGCAATGGTTCTGATCCGAGCATTGGGCGGGAGACAGGGATAACTTATAGTCTACGAGGAGATACGATATAGGAGGAGGAACAAATGGGTGGAATCTTGTCTGGCTACCCTCCTTATAAGGTGGAAGAGGCGATAATCACAAAGTGGTAGGACCGGACACTTTAGGTCCTCTTCACACGAGCGGTTTCAACCGCGGCGGTTCAATTACAGTTCAAGTCGGTAGAGGCAGTCTCACACAACTTTGCAGATTTCCCCTGGACTGTGCGGCACCGCCGCTGTTTCCGCGCGGTTCAAACCGCTAGTGTGAATAAGGCCTTACAATATACGTATTAGTTGACAGGTTTTATATAACTGTATTCATGTAATTTAATGCCTTTGACTCTCTCTCTCTCTCTCTCTCTCTCTCTCTCTCTCTCTCTCTCTCTTTCTCACACACACACACACATACACACACACACACATACACACACACACACACACACACACACACACACACACTGACATACGAACAAAGATTGTCCAAAACTGGAACTACCAACCCTGGAACAAAGAAGAGAAAGAGGAGATCTGCTGGCCATTTACAGAATCATGAAAGGCATGGAAGTCCTCAACAGAGAAGATTTATTAAAGTGGGATAAAAGAAAAACAAGAGGACATGAAAAGAAACTCAAAAAGGATAGTTATAGAAGATATCTGAAAAAATATATTTTCCCACACAGAGTGGTGGATGTCTGGAACAAATTGGACGAAACAACAGTGCGTGCAAAAACTATACAAGAATTTAAGAACAAACTAGATATTGAAAGATACAAAGACGGGCCACTACGAGCATAGCTCTCTTCCCGTATAATACAACTAGGTAAATACGACTAGGTAAAAGGTAAACACACACACACACACACACACACACACACACACACACACACACACACACACACACACACACACACACACACACACAGACGCTAACCCAGCGGTCCGAATTCGATTCCCGCCCAGGGTTGAAATAATTTCAGTATCGCTGCGCTGCGAGCCGTTACTCCAACTCTCGTGAGCGGGGAGTTGGATGAGTGTGTGCGTGTGAAGTCACAGCATTACTCATAGATCGGTCATATATGAGCTATGAGGTCTCTTCCGGGAGGGTAGTATCTATCGATCACGAGTCCAACACGTGACCCAAGAACAGGGTGGTGAATCATATCACACACACACACACACACACACACACACACACACACACACACACACACACACACACACACACACACACACACACACACACACACACACACACAAAGGGCGACCATTGTCACACAGCAATCAGTTGGATTTTGAGCGATAGTTAGCCGGCCATATCCGTCTAGATATGATCTTACTGATAACAAGATAAGCCCTGCGCTATGGAGCACTTGGTTCCCTCTCGCCTCGTGGCCACACCATTTCCGGGTCTGTCTCAACTGGACTGGGCTGTCCGAACATACAGGGCAAAGGTGGCGGCATTGAGAAAGAGATAGCGAAGGAGAAAGAGACACAAAGAGAAAGATAGCGAAGGAGAAGAGAGAGAGAGAATGTGTATCTACCTAGTATAGTGTACAGGTTTGGAGTTATACTCATGGGGCGCCGTCTCTTTACCTCCGCTCATCAAACTTGCATTAAATGCGTTTATGTCATTGGTATTACCCCTCCCGGATGAGAGCTAAGAGCTTGAATGTTTTGATTTTACACCCACACACACCCAACTCCTTGCCCACCAGAGTTGGAGTGCCGGCTGGTAGTTTTTTATTTTTTTTATTTTTTTTTTTTTTTATTAAACTGTTAGGGACAACTCGGATCGCTGTGTGTGTATTTACCTATTTGTATTTTACGGGAAGAGAGCTATGCTCGTAGTGACCCCGCTTTTGTACCTTTCAGCATCCAGTTTGATCTCAAATTCTTGTATAGATTTTGCACTCACTGTTTCCTCATTCAGTTTGTTCCAGATATCTATCACTCTGTGTAGGAAATCTATCACTGTGTGTGTGTGTGTGTGTGTGTGTGTGCGTGTGTGTGTGTTCATAATGTAGGGATAAAACTTTCTCATATGTATCCATTCACACTTATCCTCTTGTCTGTTAAGAGTAGAATGTTTACTATGTGGGAGAATGGTTGTGTATGGATGATGCTGTGATGCATGAAAGGGAGTGGGTTACGTGTGAATGATATTTTGACGCAGCCCGAAGGGATTTCTCCCCGTCTTCTCTTTTCCTGCTTGTAGGGACGGAGAGGGGGGTGGGTCGCCGATTAAATGAAGCGGCCTTGCTGTAGATGTGCTGTGTCTTGCTACATTGCTTCTGACCCAGGGCAGTGGGCGAGATGCAGGGATGACCCGTCATCCAGGAGGAGCCAAGATAAGAGGGAGAGTGGGAGGTGAATGGGAGTGGAGTATGTGGGGATGGAATGGGTGGGAGTGGATTTTAGGGCTTTGATTTTTGGCTACCTCCCTTGTACTGTAAGGGGGAAAAACCTTGGTATATGTATGTATATACAGTGTATATATATATATATACATATATATATATATATGTGTGTATATATATATATATATATATATGTATGTATGTATGTATGTATGTATGTATACGCAATAAAAACACTAAAAACGTGTGTTCACAAATGCGGGACTAGCGGCTACCAGGGAAGATAAACTAAGGAAGCAGAGCGCTTTCGTGTACTTACATCTTCAGTGCTTCTAATACAACAAAGAAGGAAATACAATGTAAATTCTTCATTGTACTAGAAGCACGAAGGGTGTAAATATACGAAAGCGCTCTGGTTCGTTAGTTTATATATACCTGTGGTTGCTCGTGTGTGTGTATATATATATATATATATATATATCTATATATATATATGATAATTTTTATGACAGTCGCATACAGGATTCGAACCCACTGCTTTCGGCCACCCGTAAGATTACCTTCACAGAGGATTCGAATCCTACATGCGACTGTCATAAAAATTATCAGATTAATGTCGCTGTCACTAGCGAATTTCTCTTATATACAGTTATATATATATATATATATATATATATATATATATATATATATATATATATATACATATATATACATATATACAAGAAGACATCCGTAGTGTTGCCCCATTTCAGACAAGGCCAAGGTTCGGTTTTCAGGTTCTGTGGGCCACCTAAGCTGGAATTTCCTTTAAAAAATGAATAAATAAAAAAAGGAGAAGATCCGGAGACTTGGACCGAACCCAATTGTTTGTAACTTCTGCGCATAAGAGAAAGAAAACGACGGATGTCTACACAACTTGTATACATATAGATACACATGCGCACAGATACACACACACACACACACACACACACACACACACACACACACACACACACACACACACACACACACACACACACACGCACATACGTACACACACACACACACACACACACACACACACACACACACACACACACACACACACACAAGTGGCTTTTACTTACTTGGATGAAGAAATAGTAAAGAAAATACTAGTCACACTGGAGTACGCAGCGACACTATGATCACCCAGTACCAAAAAGAATATAAGGAAATTGAGAGAATCCTGAGAGCAACTACGAAGATGGCCCCAACACAATCTAAACTGTCATATGAAGAGAGATTGCCAAAATTGGAATTACCAACTCTGGAACAAAGAAGAGAAAGAGGTGACTTGTTGACCGTCTATAGAATCATGAGAGGTATGGAAATCTTTGATGGAGAAGACTTACTAAATTGGGCTAAAAGA
>NC_134778.1:12693921-12708921 GCF_046742065.1 Oratosquilla oratoria
GGGAAAAGAAACTAACGAAGCAGAGCGTTTTCGTATATTGCACTGAAGATGTAATATACGAAAGTGCTCTGCTTCGGTAGTTTCTTTTTCCAAGTGGTCTACTTTGCACATCTATATATATATATATATATATATATATATATATATATATATATATATATATACATATATATATATATATACATATATATACATATATATATACACATATACATATATATATATATATATATATATGTATATATATCACATGTTCATTTAATCTTGTCGGTAGGTCTCTTCCCGTCTGGCCAATGTATGAAAGGTCACAATCTTTACATGGAAGGGAGGAAGAAACTTGGACAATTGACTGATGGACTCTGAGAAGGGGATGACTAGGGGATTTTGTCTCTCTTTCTTTAACTTAGTGGAAGGGTGTTTGAAAAAACTTGCTCTGGCTTGGCTTTATCCAGACACCAATGAGGGTAGGCTAATTTTGTTAATTGGGACTTGATGGAAGTTAATTCGTGTTCTAAAAATTGGGGGCTACAAATCCTAAAGGCTCGGAGAAAAAGTCCCGAAGCTACACTCCTTTTAATGTGATCTGGGTGATGACTGAAGAAATGGAGGTAACTACCTGAATGAGTGTTCTTTCTAAAAACAGTAAAGGCAAGCTTATTCTCATTCTTCATGATTAAAATGTCTAAAAAGGGGATTTTATCATCTTTTTCCCATTCCACTTTGAACTTGATGTTGGTTGTTAAATTATTAAGTTTATCTAGAAAAATATCAAAGGGACCCCAACTCTCATCCCAAAGAGTGAAAATATCATCAACGTATCTTAACCAAATCATACCTGGGGGTTTAATTGTTGGAAGAAGAACACTCTCAAAGTATTCCATGTAAAGATTAGCCAGAACAGGAGAAAGATTCGAACCCATGCTACAACCAAACTTTTGCCTGAAAAACCGATTTTGAAAGGAAAAGACATTAGATGACACGCAGGTGCGTACAAGAGCAATGATATTGGAAACCGGAAGGGGAAATTTGTCTTGGAATGGTTGTAGCTTATTTTCTAGAAATGACAAAAAATCATCATCACAATTGTTAGTAAATAATTAGATAATATCAAGACTTTGGATGAAATCTTCTGAATGTTTCAAATGGGAATTGGAAAATTTGCCCACAAATGGTGATAATAAACCCGCAAGCCATTTAGAGAGTTTGCTGGAACAAGAACCCCTGTTGGAAATAATGGGCCTTAATGGGGTACCCTCTTTATGTAACTTGGGGAGGCCATAAAAATAAGGGAGCTTGGGAGTAAAAACTTTAAGTTTGGACACTTGTTCACTAGTGGTGATCTTACGAACTTGCTTATTAAAAGAGGCAGCCATGTCTTTTAAGGGGTTTTTGGTGAGTTTCTCGTATGTATTTTGATCATTAAGAAGCTCCATAGCTTTTTGGGGTAAAGTAGTTGTTTTAGACCTAGACTCGTATGTTGAAAAAGCTATGGAGCTTCTTAATGATCAAAATACATACGAGAAACTCACCAAAAACCCCTTAAAAGACATGGCTGCCTCTTTTAATAAGCAAGTTCGTAAGATCACCACTAGTGAACAAGTGTCCAAACTTAAAGTTTTTACTCCCAAGCTCCCTTATTTTTATGGCCTCCCCAAGTTACATAAAGAGGGTACCCCATTAAGGCCCATTATTTCCAACAGGGGTTCTTGTTCCAGCAAACTCTCTAAATGGCTTGCGGGTTTATTATCACCATTTGTGGGCAAATTTTCCAATTCCCATTTGAAACATTCAGAAGATTTCATCCAGAAAATAAAGGAGATTAATATAGTAGGCCGTCGCTTATTAAGTCTTGATATTATCTCATTATTTACGAACATTTGTGTTGATGATGTTTTGTCCTTTCTAGAAACTAAGCTACAACCATTCCAAGACAAATTCCCCCTTCCGGTTTCCAATATCATTGCTCTTGTACGCACCTGCGTGTCATCTAATGTCTTTTCCTTTCAAAATCGGTTTTTCAGGCAAAAGTTTGGTTGTAGCATGGGTTCGAATCTTTCTCCTGTTCTGGCTAATCTTTACATGGAATACTTTGAGAGTGTTCTTCTTCCAACAATTAAACCCCAGGTATGATTTGGTTAAGATACGTTGATGATATTTTCACTCTTTGGGATGAGAGTTGGGGTCCCTTTGATATTTTTCTAGATAAACTTAATAATTTAACAACCAACATCAAGTTCAAAGTGGAATGGGAAAAAGATGATAAAATCCCCTTTTTAGACATTTTAATCATGAAGAATGAGAATAAGCTTGCCTTTACTGTTTTTAGAAAGAACACTCATTCAGGTAGTTACCTCCATTTCTTCAGTCATCACCCAGATCACATTAAAAGGAGTGTAGCTTCGGGACTTTTTCTCCGAGCCTTTAGGATTTGTAGCCCCAATTTTTAGAACACGAATTCACTTCCATCAAGTCCCAATTAACAAAATTAGCCTACCCTCATTGGTGTCTGGATAAAGCCCTTAGTCAAGCCAGAGCAAGTTTTTTCAAACACCCTTCCACTAAGTTAAAGAAAGAGAGACAAAATCCCCTAGTCATCCCCTTCTCAGAGTCCATCAGTCAATTGTCCAAGTTTCTTCCCAAAGAGAAAGTAAATTTAATTCATAACTACCCTAACACTATTAATAAAAAAGTTGTTAATGTTCACCAGAGGTTGAAGGAAGAACATATCCCAGGTGTTTACTCCCTTCCATGTAAAGATTGTGACCCTTTCATACATTGGCCAGACGGGAAGAGACCTACCGACAAGATTAAATGAACACAAAAGGTCGATTAGATATGGCCAAATAAATTCAGCAGTGTTTCAACACGTTGATAAATTTAATCACCGGATGGACTGGGAGAAATCTGATCTCATTTACAAATCGGGGTGTGGGTTCAGAAGGAAAATGGTGGAATCAACATTAATTGATTATCTGCCCACGATGAATATTTCCAAGGGTCAATGGACCCCAGACATCATTTCAGGACTATTCATCACCAAAAATATTGTCAACAAGCTTCCTCCCCCTCCCCCTGACCCGACCTCGTGTCAGCCTCAGGTCAACTAGGGCTGGGGCAGTGATGTTCTGTATTTTCTCGTGTTCCCTTTCTTTTGTAAGAGGTTGCTACTTAAGATAGCCTCCTCCCTGCCACTTTGTACTACTGAAGAGGATTGCAGGTAGCAATCGAAATATATAGTTCCGCTTACGCAACTCTTTCTTTCGTCCGACTGTGGTGTTAGTTGTGATGTATATATATATATGTATATATATATATATGTATTGTATATATGGGGTGTATGCTTCTGACAGAGGTGGTTGCCCATTTCCGCGTCGATGCGCATGCGTGAAATGGTAAGCGTCCATTGGCCAGAGGGAGGGAGGGAAGGGCGATTGTCCGGCAAAGCTCGGACACGCGATGCCGTGGGACCGAGAGTTGACAGCTCGCTTTCTCTTCATTTTCTTCTTCCCTTTTTAGATTTATTTGATTATTTTACTAGTTTATTTATTAATATATATTTCTTTTATTATTATTTTATTTTATTATACTTATTATTATTATTATTATTTTTTTTTTTTTTTTTTTTTTACATGAGGTGGGTCGAATTGTTATATTGTTGTACTGATAGTCCATCAAAATAATAAAAAAAAAAAAAAAATCCAAAGAAAAGATAAATACAGAACGACATAGTTCTAGGAACCGAACTTAGAAACTGAATGAAATGGAAAAAAATAATATTTGCAATACCTGCCATGACAAATCACATACACACACACACACACACACACACACACACACACACACACACACACACACACACACACACACACACACACACACACACACACACACACACACACACACAGACACACACACACACACACACACACACACACACGCACAGGGCACAGATACACACGACACACACACATACACACACAGGACACAGATACACACACACACACACACACACACACACACACACACAGACACACTCATACACTACACACACGCGTCACATATATACACACACACACACAACACATATACACACACACGACGCATCTACACATACACGACACACATACGTATACACAAACATACACACGATAGACACACACACACACACACACACACACACACACACACACACACACACACACACACACTGACCATCTACAGAATCATGAAAGGCACAGAGATACTTGATAGAGAAGAATTACTAAACTGGGACAAGAGAAACACAAGAGGACATGGAAGGAAATTAAGAAAACATAGCTATAGAAGAGAACTAAAGAAAAACAGTTTTCCACATAGAGTTTTAGACACTTGGAACAAACTGGATAATGAAATAGTAAGCGCAAAAACCATTCACGAGTTTAAAAGCAAAGTAGACACTGAGAGATACAATGGCGGGACAACACGAGCATAGCTCCCCTTCCCGCAAAAGACAACTAGGTAAATACAACTAGGTAAATACACACACACACGAAAGCTGTTATATCCTGTCTCAGTCAACCCTTAAATGTAACTAACCCCGCCCACCTCCTGCCATAGACGAATCAAATGATAATTGGCGGCAGCAGCAGCCAGGTTAAAATGAGAACGATCCCTCGTCTGCCAAGTGAAGAGCTATCACACTGGGCTGTTTTTCCTCCGACATTCTACCTCCAACCTTCATTTGAATAACTAGAATATGACGTCGCTTAAAGAAATCTAGACTTCTCTAAGGTCATTTCAACAGTATGTCTAACATTCGTATAGATTTACAATCTTAGTTCATCATCTGATATTTGGTGGAAGCCCAGTGTGATGACCCCTGTACTCTTGTCACAAATACTCCCTTCCGTCCCGAGTGGTACTTTTACCTTTATTCCTGCTGCCGCCAGGGGATTTTATTCAGCCGCGAGTGATCCTTTATGGAAACGAAGGGATGACATCATGACATGTGTGCCCCCCCCACACGCAAAATCACAATCCTATTACTCCCACGCAGTGGGAAGTGAGAAACCCCTGACAGGTCAAAACCCTGTCAGTTGCGGCAAGTCCCCATTTTTTTTTTTTTTTTTTTTTTTTTTTTTTTTTGACGGTGTTGGGTCGCCTCCCCGCCTGTCCAAGAACCACGCAAACTCGCCGACTTACTTCCGAACCAGCAGCTCTTGTGTCCGAGGCCCGGGCGGATGATCCCGACGTCGTCCCCGGGGAGGAACTGCATCGTGATGACCAGGAGGGATAGGGTCAGCGGGCAACCCCAAGCATACATCGAGTACAACTTGAACCGAAGGCGAACCTGCTCCGTCCGGTCCGGGACTGGGTTGAGGGATCTGAGGGAAGAAACGAGAAAATGGGTGTGAAATTAACTTAGTATATAATAAAAAGAAGAAAAAGAGAGAGTGAGAGAGAGAGAATCTCTGAAATGAGCAAATAGTGACATATTGTCCCTTTTTTTTCTATTCCTTGAATCAGGGGAGAAGGCCGAGCCCCTGCCAAGCAGGGACTGGCGCAGCCGGTGGCTCGTTACAATAATAATAATGAAAGGTGGTGAGGAGCGTACTACGCCAGGAGGCGCTGAGTAACTGCGGGACCGCCACTTTTGCCCCCATGATACACTGATGGGAGTCGGAGAAGTGTGCGGGATTCGAACCTACAGATAGTCAAATACGAGACCAGCACGCTTCCTATTAGGCCACCAGCACACAACTAACAATAATAATAGTAATGATAATAGATAATAACGACAATGAATAGTAGTGGTAGCATTAATGATTGTTTACATCTGTATCAGTCCACAAACACATATAATGTGTCTTGCTGCATTGCTTCTGGCCCCAGGGCAGTGGGCGGGATACAGGGATGACCCGTTGTACCGGGGTGGCCAATGAAAACAAACCAACAGTGTAAAATACGGTATTAATCACTGTAATAAAGCACTACAAAAACAAGCGTGCGCTCGCTTCGTAAGCAGAACCAAGACTGACTCTGACGACAAGCCACGCCACCAAGCTCGGACTTGGCGGGAAGAGCATACACACTTAACATGAATACTTGGTTCTCACAGTAATACATTAAATATATATAATAATAAGTAAACAATATTGCAAATATGTGTGTACAACACACAAGGAATATTATATGTCACCATTACATCGTCATCCATGAGAAGCTAAGAGGAAAGGGTGGTGGGGGGGGATTGGAATGTGTGGGAGTGGGTTCGTGCCTTTTGATTTGGCTACCTCCCTTGTAAGGGGAAAAATACTTCAGTGTAGAGATAGATTAAGTATGTCTGTATATGTATTAGAGCAGGGGTTCTCATTAGAAGTGAAATTCACCGCCAGGGGGGAATTTTGGGTTTTCTGGGGGTGAATTGTGACCACATTAAGTTTACGGGGTGAGGAAAGCAAATATAAGCTTTGGCCTATCTGGCCTGTCACCTGGGCTGGAATTATACCTGTGCTGACCTAGGTTAATCTCAGGATTAGAAAAGTGTTACGCTGTGCGATAATATCTGCATATTATTTAGAATGTACCTTTTGAAACGGGCAATCTTGGAAAGGAGGGGGGAATGACATTCTGGCAAATGGTGAAAGGGGTGCATGAGCCAAGCAAGGCTGAGAACCCCTGTATTAGAGGCTCGAGTTCCACGTTAGCGTCGAGGTGGACCTTGGTAGGTCCGAGTAAGACAGATACTATAGGGCTTCTTACCGACACTCCCTGTGCGATATTCACTCTCTCTCTCTCTCTCTCTCTCTCTCTCTCTCTTTCTCTCTCTCTCTCCATTATGACTCGTTTTAATGGACTTTGAAATATTTACTTCTTCGTTTATGTATTTTTTTTTCTGAAGTTGTGTGTGTGTGTGTGTGTGTGTTTGTGTACGTGTGTGTGTGATGTTTGTGTACATGTGTGCGTGTGATGTTTGTGTACGTGTGTGTGTGTGTGTGTGTGTGCGCGCGTGTCTGTCTGTGTTTAAAATATATTTGTGTTCTGTTTATATGAGTATGTGTGATTCACCATGGTCTTGGATCACGTGTTGGACTCGTGATCGACAGCTATTTCCCTCGCGGATGAGAGCTCAGAGCTCATATATGGCCGATCTATGGATAATGCTGTGACCTTACACGGACACACACACACACCCAACTCTCCGCCCATGAGGGTTGGAGTAACGACTCGCAGCTCAGCGATACTGAAATTATTTGAGCCCTGGGCGGGATTCGAACCTGGAGCGCCGTAGTAGTGGCCGGGAAACTCGACCAGTGTGCCACGAGTCGTATATGTGTGTGTGTGTGTGTATGCGTGTATGCATACACACACACACACACACACACACACACACACACACACACACACACACACACACACATATTCCCACTCAGGTGTGTACAGAGGACAAGAAGAAAGAAAATAAGAAAATGTTCTTGTGGCCAAAGATGATTTATGACCTGTGATGGTTGACAGCAAGGAAGCATTTGATGACGTCACACCCACAAGGTCACTTCCTACATTCCTTATGATCATTATCTGTTGTTATTATTGTTATTTATTGTTATTATTATTTCTTATTAATTATTATTATTATTATTATTATTATTATTATTATTATTATTATTATTATTTATTACTTGTCATTTTTACTGTGGTACTTTTTATTTATCCCAATTCAAGATCTACGTCAAACGTTGTGAATTTGAAAAGGTGGAAGACAACTTCGCTTACAGTATTTTAGACTTCCCTAAGTCCACTTCATCAGTGTCTCTGATATTCGTAATTTAAGTTCAACTTCCCTTGGTTCGTTATTCTCAGAATACGAGGCAAAGGTAATTTGACATTTGGAGATTCGGAAAATAATGAAAGATTGTAACCGAAGTCGATACGACTCAAACGAACTCGCTTGAGACGCGTCGGAAGGAGCTTAAGACTCCTGAAATGTGTCGTCGGCGCCAAAACAAAATCGTGAGTTTGCAACGCCAAAGAAAGTGTCCGAGAAAATCACGCAACGCCAAAGATAAAGTCGCCCAATTTGGTGACGCACAATATGGATAAACAAAAGACGAACTGGACTCTGGCTGGACTTCGGCAGGAGCAAAAAAACTTTGTGTACAGACGTATGTGTACACACACACACATACACACACACACGCACACACACACTCGTGGCCCGGTGGTTAGAGTTCCCGGCTGCCACTATGTAGGTCCGGGTTCGAATCCCGCCCAGGGCTGAAATAATTTCAGTATCGCTGCTCTGCGAGTCATTACTCCAACTGACGTGCGCAGGGAGTTGGGTGTGTGTGCGCGTGTAAGGTCACAGCATTACCCATAGATCGGTCATATATGAGCTGTGAGCTGTCATTGGAAACGGTAAAAACTGTCGATCACGAGTCCAATACGTGATCCAAGACCATGGTGAATCACAAACACACACACACACACACACACACACACACACACACACACACACACACACACACACACACACACACACACATATATATATATATATATATATATATATATATATATTATATATATATATGCATATATGTGTATGTACTTGTATATGTATGGTCCTCCAAACGCGCCACATGCCCAGCCCATCTCAATTTTGTTCTATTTATAACATTTGTTATTTTCTCTTGTTTAGTTATTTCTCTCAGCTCATTATTGTGTCGCCCTCTCCACCTATTCTCATTTTCATCAAAAACTGGTCCAGTAATTCGTCTCAATATTGTATTCTTAACCACCAGTATTTTTAGTTCCATTTGTTTTATTAAGCTCCATGTCTCACTGGCATATAAAACTATAGGTCGTAGAATTGAGATGTAGATTCTTAATTTTGTATTTCTTGATATACTTCTCTTCTTTAATATTGATGTAAGGCTTAAATAACATCTGTTTGTTGAAGCGATTCTTATATTCATTTCTGTCTTCATCTCGTTTCTACTTGTTGCTGTTGCACCTAGATATCTGAAACTCTCTTTCCCCCCCCCCTCTCTCTCTCTCTCTCTCTCGCTCTCTCTCTCTTTCTCTCTCGCTCTCTCTCTCTCTCTCTCTCTCTCTCTCTCTCTCTCTCTCTCTCTCTCTTTATATATATATATATATATATATATATATATATGTGTGTGTGTGTGTGTGTGTGTGTGTGTGTGTGTGTGTGTGTGTGTTCAGATTGTGGGAGTAATAAATCTGCCACGACGTCCCAAGGGAGGAATCTGGTCTCATCCAAGGTCCCACAACCCCCCCACCCCCCACCCCCCACCCCAAAAAGTCTTATATAAAGCATAATAAATGAATAATTAAATGAATGTGTCCGCGAATGAATTAATTTTAATAAGTAACAAAACAACGACCATTGGTCTTGATAACGCTGCTAAGATAGTATTTAAAAACTAAAATATGTATAACTAAAAATGAAATATATTATACAAGTGACAGCCAACATGTCTCTGTTGATGAGAATTGCGCGTGCGCGCGCACACACATACACACACACACACACACACACACACACACACACACACAGACGTGTTTTTACTACCAGTTAGACCCTGCCCCCCCTTCTTGTCTCCCCCCCTTCCCCCTTCCCCCATCTCCTTCCCCCAACAAAAACCTAATGAAGGACCCAATATCCTCTCCCCCCCCAGTTTCTCCTCCTTCCCCCTAACACGCACATCCCTCCTCTTTTTTGTATTATTATTATTATTATTATTTATGTATTTATTTTTTGTTATTCTTTATCTATTTATCTATTATTTATTTCATTTTGTTGTCTATTTATTTATTTATTTTACGGTGTCGCATAGTATATCTGGGAAGCTCGTTGGCTTAGCGAGTTAGGGCGTCGTTATTTGGGGCGAAGATCGAGGGGATGACGGTTTGAACCCAGCCACCGGCGAGGTTAGACCAAGAGCATGGTTCATTCCATTCCACGCTACCAAATCCTCTGTAAGGGGCACCGTCCTAGCCTTCCGATGGGAGGAGTTAGTGACGTTAAACCATATCATCATCATCATCATAGTATATCTTAAACTTGAAATCGCTGCTGGAGTTGGATAATAAATAAATAAATGAATAAATAAAAAACGAAACCTTTGCTCCTCCATGCTCCTACTTTATTGTCCGTCCATTCACTATTATTTTTTATTTCTTGTTTCACAATTACAAGGGTTATCTTCGCCCCGTCGATAGCTTTTGAAATACGATGCTACAATGTTTGTGTGTGCGATTCGCCATGGTCTTGGATCACGTATTGGATTCGTGGATGGAGTGCAATTATTCTCAGACCTGCAAAAATATAAATTCCTGCTTGTGCATTTTACATAGCGGCACAGAAATACTTCCTCTTGTAAAGGATTACTGAAGTTTGAAAACTTTTAAAATGCGGACGTACAGGAAGGACGCCATGGCGGAGTCAGACGCGACATGACGTCATGTCGCTGTAAAATCTCGACATTTTGTCGAAGGAGACCAATAGCAACAACAATATAACCGTTCTTGACGGAAGTAGGAAACGATTAAAGGATTTCACGCTGAAAATGGAAAAAAGAAATGGTGATGGATAAAAAAGATGATAAGAAATGGTGAGCCAAATGATACAAAATAGCGGAAGAAAATGATAGGTCTTTTCATGCCCAGATACCCGATTCCAGGAATGAATATATATATATATATATATATATATATATATATATATATATATATATATATGTATGTATATACATGAGTTTCTACAGATACAGCAGATATGTTCAACCAGGTGATTTATTTATTTATTTATTATTTGTTTTCGTGAATATTTGTTATTGGAATGATGGTCTCATTATTATCCACAATAGTAAAAAAAAAAAAAAAAAAAAAAAAATACCCCAGAGCTTACTGTCAGCATCAGCCAGTACTCCTGCCGGACACTTAACAGACAGACTGACGGAGGGCTGACCAATGCCTTTGATTGTTCCAACCTTCAGGTGACCTTTGACGGACGTTAGCGACGTGCGCTGCAAACCCTTCCAGTACCGAGATCGGGCCACGGGAGGCTGGTATGGAAGGGTGCAGCGAATAAGGAGACAAACTATAATAGTGATGGATTCCAGTTCAGGAGGCTAGGACGGTCCCCCTTACAGAGATATTTGTATCGTGGAATCCAATGCCCTTGGTTCAACTTCACCGGTGACAGGGTTCGAACCACCATTCCCTCGACCTCCGCCGCTCTAACCCGTTTGCCCCGTTTCGAAACCATCCTGCCACTCAGCAGTTGAGAACTCGGTCCCCGCCCAGGGCGTTACTGGCTCCCTTGAGCAAGGAGTTTGTGTGTATGTGTGTGTATGGAAAAGGTCACAGGACTCATTTGAGAGGGCAATAGCCGTCGATCACAAGTCAGGCACATGATTCTAGACAATAGTAATTCACACACACAGACACACATACGTACACACACATGTACACACGAATATATACATATACATGCGTGCACATATACACACATACACACATATGTAAACACACGTATATATATATATATATATATATATATGCACACATCCCCATACGTACACACGTGTATATATATATATATATATATATATATATATATATATATATATATATATATACACATGCATACACACATACGTACACGTACATACACACACAACGTACATACACACACACGCTCACACACATACGTACACGTACATGCACACACACACACACACACATGCGTACATACACACACACGCTCACACACACACGTACACACACACAGTCTTTGGTGATATGGAACTTTTTAAGAGGTTAACCTTCAGCTGCCCTTGGAGGTCCAAAGAAGTCGTCGAGGTTGGAGGGGGAGGGGGAGGGGGGGGAATCTCTCCGGTTCAGGGCTGTAAGGTCCACCTTAACCCTTTGAGCACGGAGAGCCTCCCTCTCTTTGTGGGGGGGGCGCTTTAGTTTCACCCCTACGGACCTGGGTAACGTAGCATTCTTTTCGGGGAGAAGGTGAGTCATGTCCACTACATCTTGTAACTTCTGTTATCTTTCACTATCTGGAAGCTCTAATCAACTCTGATATATCATCCTTCAGGGCAAAGACCTCTCTGACTGCCAGGATAGAAGCACTGCTTATCACTAAGACCGAGCACTTACACTTATATACATACATATATATACAAGTATATATTGGTTCGAGTCCTTGGCTATACCACGTTTCAATTTCTGCATGTATGCCTCCTCGAGTTTCTCGATGTTGATGGCTTAGAATTAAAGTGAATTGTAGTTGATAAATGTAAATCTGTTCACTGGGACCCATTCAGTGTTGTACACACACACACACACACACACACACACACACACACACACACACACACACACACACACACACACACATATATATATATATATATATAATATATATATATATATGTACATGTATGTATGTATGCATGCATGTATGTTTATGTATATCTATGTCGTATGTGGGAGTAGTAAACATAGACGTCTTTGTCTGAGTTTATTCTTGAGAATTTTGACAAGTGTACTTTTCCAAAGGAAAAAACGTCTCTGCGAAATTAGACAGAAATAAATTCAGACTAAGAATCATGTGTTTCCTACTCCCACATACGTCAACCTGTCAGAATGTCTCAACATATATATATATATATATATATATATATATATATATATATATCAACCACATTTCACTTTAATTCTAAGCCATCAGCGTCGAGGGGCTCGAGGAGGCATACATACATAAATTGGTACGTGGTACAGTTAGGGACTCGAACCTCCGCTAGCACGTAACAAGTGACAGTGACTTAACCGATTGCGCTATCAAGAAATATATAAGCTGAGCGCAACTTTTTCTTGTATAGTTGTATGCTCGAGTTACATAGACACACAAGAAAATTTGCGTTCAACCCATCTCCACCATGATAGTACAACAGGCAAGTATACAACGCGGGAAAGTATTTGTACAACACTGAATGGGTCTCAGTGAACAGATTTACATTTATCAACCACAATTTACTTTAATATATATATACGTATGTATATAAATATATATATATATATATATATATTTTACAGGTGAAAAATGTAATCACACATTTGTCAATAACGTAGAAACCACTGTTGGAGTAGAAAAGACTGGAAACGGGGAATCTATATATTTCGATTGCAAACTGCAATCCTCTTCAGTAGATACAAATAAGAGAGGGCGTGCTGTTTAAGTAGCACCCTTAACAAAAGAAAGGGGAACATGGGAAGATATCTCTACCCTCGGCTCACTCCGTATGTGAGGTCAGGAGGCAAATGAGCTTTCACTAGGTTGGAGATGAAGAGTCCGGACATTATGTCCGAGGACCATTGCCCCTTTGAAATATTCATGTTGGGCTGATATTCAATGATCGTAGTCTGTCCGATGTAAACTAAGTCACAACCTTTACATGGAATCGATTCCATGTAAAGGTTGTGACTTAGTTTACATCGGACAGACTGGAAGGGATTTGAATACCAAGATGATTGAACATAAACGTTCCATTAAATATGCACAAGAGAGCTCAGCTGTGTTCCAACATGTTAAGCAATTTAAAAATTGCTTAGATTGGGACAGAGCTGAGCTTATTCATAAATCCAGATGTGAGTTCAGGAGAAAAATGGTAGAATCTACGATCATTGAATTTCAGCCCAACATGAATATTTCAAAGGGGCAATGGTCCACGGACATAATGTCCGGACTCTTCATCTCCAACCTAGTGAAAGCTCATTTGCCTCCTGACCTCACATACGGAGTGAGCCGAGGGTAGAGATATCTTCCCATGTTCCCCTTTCTTTTGTTAAGGGTGCTACTTAAACAGCACGCCCTCTCTTATTTGTATCTACTGAAGAGGATTGCAGTTTGCAATCGAAATATATAGATTCCCCGTTTCCAGTCTTTTCTACTCCAACAGTGGTTTCTACGTTATATATATATGTATATGTATATATGTATATATATATTTATATATATATACATATATACATATATATACGTATGTATATAAATATATATATATTTGTGTGTGTGTTTGTATCTACACACAAACACGCACATTCAGTTCTCGAGACAGATCGAAAGTTGACTTTTATTTCAGAAGAAGGAAACAGAATAGAGAGAGAGAGAGAGAGAGAGAGAAAGGAAAAAAAATTACTTGAGATTCAGCTGAGTTGATGGTACCCGTGCCCTTTACATACGAGTTCTCTCTCTCTCTCTCTCTCTCTCTCTCTTCCCCACTCCGTAATTACAAGTTGGCCTTAGATTTAGGTTGGATTTTTTTCCTTTTTATGGTTAGAAAAGTATGTTGTGGTTTTAACTAGGTCACTGTATATATATATATATATATGTATATATATATATATATTTATATATATATATATATATATATATATATATATATGTGTGTGTGTGTGTGTGTGTGTGTGTGTGTGTGTGTGTGTGTGTGATTCACCACGATCGATAGCTATTTCCCTCCCGGAAGAGAGCTCAGAGCTCATATATGACCGATCTATGGGTAATGTTGTAACCTTACACACACACAAACCCCCAACTTTCCGCCCACGAGAGTTGGAGTAACAACCCGCAGCGCAGCGATACTGAAATTATTTCAGCCCTGGGTGGGATTCGAACTCGGACCACCGTAGTGGCAGCCAGGAACTGTACCACTGCGCCACAAGTCGTGTGTGTTTGTGTGTTTGTGTTTGTATTTACCTACTTTTAGGTACATCGGAGAGAAACGTGTCCCCACGCAGTAGATGCGAAGACTGTTGTAGTGGTTGTTGCTTTTTGATATTGTCAATATTGTTGTTTATATTGTCATTACATTGATTTTACCGCGGTTATTGGTATTATCTTGTCATTTTTTTATTGTCATTGTTATCAATAGTATTGTTATAATTACCATTGCAATTGTTGTAGTAGTTACTATCATTCAATAAGAT
>NC_134778.1:12713921-12721421 GCF_046742065.1 Oratosquilla oratoria
CCACGGCTATAACAGGGTTAAAGTTAACTAGTTTAACCTCTTTCGATACAGGAGCCTCGTGTCGTCAGGCGATTTTATTCGTGTAATGGGGGAGCCCCAGTATTGAAGAGTTCACAGGATGATGACGTCAGCTTATTCAGCAGTTGAGACTTCGAGAGAGAGATTCGTAAGGGTGATCAAGGAGGGGAGGAGGAGGAGGAGGAGGGTCCGTCGTCGTGTTGAAAGAGTCACAGGAAATGGCCGTGTTGCATTGATGTTTTGAGAATCGATCTATGACAACATTCTCCCCCCCCCCTATTGTGTCTGAACTTCACTCATGTCCTGTTAATATATTTGTTGGATTTTTATTATTATTATTTATTTTGTTTATTTGTATTTATTTGTTTAATACATCTATTTAATTTTTATTTTTATCTATTTCTATTTATTCTATTTATTCATTTATTTTTCTATTATTATTATTATTATTGGTATTATTATTATTATTATTATTTTTATTATTATTATTATTATTGTTTTTATTTTTTTTGGGGGGATACCGAGAATGAGATGGATGGATGGGGTGAAAGGGGCCGTGAGTATAAGGGGAATGTCTGTCGAGCAGCGAAGGGAGTAGGCAAGAAATAGACGTGAGTGGAGAATGGTTTTTGAAAGTACAATCAGTTGGCGCGGCACGAAGGGAT
Organism: Oratosquilla oratoria; assembly: GCF_046742065.1. NCBI lineage: Eukaryota > Metazoa > Arthropoda > Malacostraca > Stomatopoda > Squillidae > Oratosquilla > Oratosquilla oratoria. The sequence continues at coordinate 12,714,605 of NC_134778.1, forward strand.
TTCTCTTCGTCGTCTTCTCTGTTTTCGCGTGAGGGAACGAGCAAGAAGGGTCACCATGTACATGAAGTGTTTAAGGAGCCCTGATGCTATGCCTTCTTGCATTGCCTCTGATCCAGGTAGTAGGCGGGTAACAGGGATTACCCTTTGTCCACTAGTAGCATAAGAGGCTACCTCCCTTGGCGGCACACTAATCATATCTCGCTAGCATCATGCTACTTGCTTTTGCTTCTTCGTTGGAGTGGAAATGACTTAGGTGACGTGTTTTTATTTTCTCCAAATTTCCAAATGTCAAATTACTCTTGCGTTTCAGAGGCTGAGTGACGAACTAAGGAGTTCAGCCTAAAATACGAATGTTAGACACATTGTTATGTCAAATTACTCTTGCGTCTAAGAAACTGAATAACGGACTAATAAAAGTTAAACCTAGAATGCGAATGTTAGACACATTGATGAGATAGTCTTAAGAAATTCTAGAATATTGTAGCCCAAGTCCTTTCTACTCAAAGTAGCAAAAAGCAAGTATCATGCTAGCCCAGTGTGCTACCACCTTAAAAGGGAAGAAGCTTTTAGTATATATATATATATAGAATAAAGATATATAGATCTGGAAAAGTTTGTTTAGCTTTAAGTTTCTATAACAGTTCCAAGACATTTCAAGCAACCATTAAGTAGTTAATTACTTAATTATTTCAGTAACCAGCTAATTCAATCATTAGCTAAATTGATAAGAAGCCATGCACCAGTCTTTCATTTCTATATATATTTTTTAAGTTCATATTAAAATCAGTGCCAGAGATCAGTATATATGCACACATACACACACACACACGCACACACACACACACACACACACACACACACACATATATATATATATATATATATATATATATATATATATATATATATATATATATATGTATTATATATATGAGTGATAGTATATATGGGCAGGGGATTTTCTCTTATACATATTTCATTATAAGTGATGGCTAATTGTGCATTAATTATTTTCATAAATGTATTTTCCATATGCCTTACTATGGACTTATGTTCCTTTGAAAGGAGGTTTATGACTTCACTGTAGATGGTCATGTTTGCTATATCGCAATTTCAAGGCCCTTCTTCAATAGCTTTTAATTATATTCTATCTGGTCAGGATAAGAATTATTCCGGTGTTTTGTTTAATGATGCTACTTTATATAATTAAGTTTCTGTATTTGCTCATCACTGGGAAGGTTATCTGGTAACTCGGGCAGTGGTGAAATGTCAGGTGCTATGGGGAGCCTCTGACTTCGTGTTGTGACAATGTTGTATGCTTCGTGTTGTGACAGTGTTGTTTGTTCTGGTTTGTAGCTAATTGTATCATGCTTGAGAGGGCCTTAAGGTCATCTGCTTGTATATTTAGATTTGGGCTCAACTCTTTAATGTATAATGCTTCTAAGATTGGGAGGCGTCTATCATCTGTACATATTTCCAAAATCTCAGTGTTTTCTTCTAGGATGTTTCTTGTTAATGTTATGCCATGGACTTCTCTTAAATGGTTTTTAGGGGCTCCTGATGTCAGGTGGTATGAAAGGCGACGGGATAACCTCATTGTCGTCATGCCAATATAGGTGGAGGGGAGGGCTTCACAGTTCCCTCGTGCACAAGTAAACCTATAGATGACATGTGATTTCTGAAGTTCCTTTCTCTCTTGGTGGGGGCTGTTTTTAAGAAGGAGGTGGCTGGTCTTCCTTGTCTTATAATAAATCACCAAGTTAATTATTTTCTCTGGGTTGACTGGTTTAATGTTCCTCTTTATAATCTGTTTCATTATACGTTCATCTTCTTTATAGGCTGATGAAAATGTAGATTTATAATAGATGTTAATTTTTTCTATATTTTGATTATTTTCATTATCTATGTACCAGCCGTTCATTATTTTCTTGGTCTAGTGGTTAATATATTTATTACTGAAGCCATTATTGATTAGTACTTTGCTGGAGCGCTCGATTTCATTGTGTAGTTGTTCCCATGTGCTACAGTGGGTGAGTGCTCTTCGGATGTAGGCACAGTTGGTAGAGTCCATATATCTCTGAGGGTACTCACAGGAACCATTAAGACATTGTCCAGGGTTTATGGGCTTAGTGTACATTTCCGTGTTAAAAGAATATTCAGTTTGTTTCACTAGGGTGTCAGGGAAGGGCAAAGCTCCGTCAACACTATCTTCCATAGTGAAGGTGAGGTCACAGTTCTCTTGTAGTAGGTGTTGGAGTTTTTCAGCTTTATTACTGTTCTTGGTCTTTATGAAAGTGTCACCAGTGTAGCGACAGTAAATGTTTGATTTCTCTGTTTTTCTGAATACGTCTTCTATGCTGCCCATGAAGAAGTTTGCCATTAAAACTCCAAGGGGAGGGTCCCATTCCTACTCCATCAATTTGGCAGTACTTTCAAAATAATACGAGAACACCGATACGACGTCCGCTGTGATGTCACCACCAACGCGTGTGTTGCACACAGGAACAGGCAACCACTTGATGGACTGGGAGAATGCAGAGCTATTGGTACGAGAGCCCGACAAGATCCGTAGAAAATGTTTGGAAGCAGCCATCATACATGGAACCAACACAATTGAGCAAAACAGGGGCATGTTCAGTATCCCACCCTGCCTACTTAAATACCCATTGCCCACAAAAATTTAAGCTATCCCTACTTGCCTCCAAAATCCCCTCCCAACAGACATTTGTCCACCCTTCTTATTTTCTTCTTCCTTTTGTTCCTCGGCTGTGAGCTAATGTCCTTCACCCAGCCAATTGTTCCATCTTATCCTTAACCTTTCCTGTTCCCAGACATTTGGTCCACCTTCTCCTTAACCTTTCCTAATATTCAGTGACCCCCTCTCTCCTACCTCCCTCCCTCCCCTGCTTCCCCAGTTCTTTTCATTTAATCTCAGTCATGTGTATTACGACGATGTACTTGGAAAAGGTTGTAACAAGCGAAACGTCGTAGTAATAAAGTCTCCGTACTAATAAAGGCAATCCTCATCAGTAGTACTACTGATGAGGATTGCAGTTAGCGGTCGAAATATATAGATCCGTTTGTTCAACTCTTTCTTTCTTCCGATTGTGGTGCTAGTTGTGATATATATATATATATATTATATATATATATATATATATATATATATATATATATATATATATATGCGTGGGTGTCTGTAGGTACGTGTGTTTGTGCATCTAGGTTAGTGTGTGGGTGTGTGAAGGCATCTTGGAAGTTGGGAACAATAGGACCATTGTACGAGAGAGAGAGTCGTGCTCCTCCTCTGTAATAAAATCATCTACTGACATCTACAGATAAGATCTTTCTCACCGGGTCCACACCCAAACGACACCCGCCTCCCCCTCCTTCCCCTCCCCCGCCCCGAAGCAACCTCCAACAACCTCCTCAGCTATCCAGCTAACAACCTCACAACACCAAATAGGTCCACCTAATAGGCCCAGGAAGGAATCTGTCTCCAACCTCGTAAGAATTTCCAACAACCCAAATCGCTATCTACGGACTGCTCCAACGAGAACAGATCCAACGAGAAAACGTTTTTAATAGTTCCTCCAATGGATAAAATGGCACGTTAACGGACAAAAACTATTTAAGAATCGGATATTTTTCTCTGTTTTGGGGGGGATTTTCTGAAAATCGGGAAAAGGCGCCAACATTGGGAGCAAAAACGCAAACCCCACATAAGAAATTATAATTTTATTTATTTTATTATTCATATTACTATTATTGATATCATTATTATTATTAACATTAATTATTTTATTTGTTTCGTTTTATTTATTTGTTTAGTATTGCTATTATCATTTTATTTATTTTATCATTATTATTTTTCTTTCTTTTGTCGTTCGTTCGGCTCTTGCATGTTGACTGGATTTCGTGGTCGATATTTCAAAAGCGAAAGCAAGTGGGTGAAAGGTTGGGTGCGTGGCTTGTCTGGGCTACCCCCCATATAAGGAGGAAGAAGCCTTTTGGTATGTGTATGCATTGTACCTGTTATCATCATCATCATGAACCCAACCTCCCGTACCGAGTGAAGGCCCTTTCATGACGTCAGACAACGACTTTCCTCGTTTTCGCGAAAAAAAAAAAAAAAAAAAAAAAAAAAAATATATATATATATATATATATATATATTATATATATATATATATATATATATATATATATATATCAATATATATGTATAGACCATATGCAGGCGATGAACCAACTTCGCGAGAAAACGACAGAATACAATATACCTCCCTGTTTAGCTTTTGTAGATTACGAGAAGGCCTTTGATTCGGTAGAACAAATAGCAATACTAAACTCGTTACGCAAACAGGGTACAAACGAACAGATCGTAAGGGTTGTAGAAAATATTTATCCGAAAGGTACCGCTATAATTTAAGTACATAAAGATACAGAAAAGATCAAGATCGAGAAAGGAGTATAGAAAGGCGATGTAATAGATGTAATATCACCCAGATCATTTACAGCTTGCTTGGAAAAGATCTTCAGAAGGTTGAGTTGGGCAGAGAAAGGTTTGAAGATTAATGGCCCAAGATTTGCGGATGACATTATTCTTATATCAGAAAGAGCAGAAGATTTGCAAGATATGCTGAGTGATCTGAACAAGGAAAGTCTCAAAGTAGGTTTAAAAACGAATAAGTAAAACCAAAGTAATGTTTAACACGAAAGTTTAAAGTAAAGAGATTATAATCGATGGTGAGTCTTGAAGAAGTTGAGGAATAAAATTATTTAGGCCAGATGGTGAAAGTGACGAAAGATCATAATGAAATATAAAGGCATATTACAATTGGTTGGAAAGTGTTTGGTAAGTATAACAAAAACCTGAGTGGCTCTCTACCTTTACGTTTGAAGCGTAAAGTTTACAATCAATGCATTCTCCCAGCAATAATCTACGGGTGTGAGACTTGGAAACTGACGAAGGCGATGGAGACAAAACTAAAGATTGCACAGAGGAGAATGGAGAGATCAATGTTGGGAATAACGCTGAAAGACCGAAAGAGAGCAAGTTGGGTGAGAAAGCAGACTAGACTGAAAGATATTGTGGAGGCGGTAAAAGAGAGGAAGTGGAATTGGGCAGGTAAGTTGGTGCGAACGACTGATGAGCGATGGAGCAAGTGTGTTACTGAGTGGACGCCGTGAGATGGGAAGCGTGGAAGAGGGAGACCAGACTGAAAATGGAAAGACGAGATACAGAAGTTTGCAGGAGTGACGTGGCAGAGGTTGGCGCGGTCATGTGAATCATGGAATGCTATGAAAGAGGCCTTTGTTCAGCAGTGGACCCAGGATGTCTGGTTTGATAGATTGATATATATTAGGTACCTATCAAAATACCTTTCATAAAACCATATGAAAATGATAGGGAAGATATATAGTATTTCCTAATGGTCATTAAAAATGAGATATGTGCGTAGATGAGCTGTTACGATAACAAAGGTATATTTTCCATATATATATGTATATATATATATATATATATATATATATATATATATATATATATATATATATATATATATATATACACACATATATATACACATTATGCGTGTGTGACCGGAACTGGCCTTTCCTTCATTATATGTCTGTCTACAATTAAGATTAATTTTTTGGTATAATTATGAGGTCATAAAATGTTCGCGTGAAAAAGAACGAAGTAAAGTTCAGGTTTTGGCATTTTCAGGTGCCATGTACCATCCCGGGCACCACAACCTGACACACGCCATTTTTTTATTTTCTTCTTTCTTTTTAACCTTTGATTCAGTGTTTCATCGTCTACCATTGTTCATTATCTTTCATATTCTTATACACCATGGACCTTATATGAAAAAATATTTTATAGAACGAAATATCTTTTCATGAGTTAAGATTGTACAACTTTCACATTATGCATACATGTATATACATATGTATATATAAATATATGTAGATGCATGTATATATATATATATATATATATATATATATATATATATAAAGTAGATGTATATGCATATGTATATATGAACACAAGGAATAGATTTAATTTGAAAGTGGGTAGAAACAACTTCACCAACCATGTAGTTAATGAATGTAATAAACTTCTTGCAGAGGCAGTGCAATGTAGTTCAGTTCAAAGCTTTAAGAATCATTTAGATAAATACCTAAGCAAGATGCTGTAATGACTATCATTTATTTTATTATTTATTTGTTTTGATATCATTTGTCTGTGTTTATTTGTCAATTTATTATTATTTACTATTTACCTGTTTGTTTATTATTTAACTATAGCTATGCATTTATTTATTTTATTTATTATTTACATTATTATAGTTTTATTTATTCATTTATTTATTTATCATTATGATTTTTTTTTGCATCCGGACTAGATATGGACCAAAAGGTCTCCTGTCGGCATGCTCCGCCTTCGTAATCCTTTGTAATATATATAAAGATATATGTATAAGCATATGTATATATAAAACATGGATATGCGTATATTTCAAGCATGTATATTCATATGTACATACAGTAGTCATACACTGTATGCATATATAGAGAAAGAGAAAGGAACTTCAGATGTGCAGGTGTTGGAACAAAGAAACAGGTGTTTTCAGAAAGTCCACAATGACGACAACTACGAACACCTGTCTGGGCTCCCAACAGATGTTCAATACAAGTTCGAGGCCCGTAACTATTGTCTGCTGCCAGATGCGGACATAGTGAACACGTGGACGTGTTAATCCAATTCTAACATAGGACGAGAGGCCCGCAAACCGAGACGTAG
>NC_134778.1:12723921-12738921 GCF_046742065.1 Oratosquilla oratoria
GTGAACGTGTGAACGGGGGTATTTGGTTGTCGAACACGTTGGTTAAACCCCAAATACCCCGTTCACACATCACTTTAAACACGTGTCTGTCGAACCGCGTTCGACGAACCGTTAGACATTGTAAATCCCCTCTTAAGCAAAACAGGTCTGACCTTTGTGTGTGGTAAACCCGTTTACCATTTAACCCGCTAAAGACCAAAGAGTTTAGACCAGTGGTCCCCAAGCTATAACAACGCCCCTTTCTGGCTCCCAGCAGACCCGAAAGTAACATTACGAGAATGTTACTTGCGTTTTGGTAACGAGGGAGTGAAGGAGACTAGATTGAGGTTGGTGGCTTTATCCTGGTTTTAGGTGCGAGTGTCGACCTAGGCTGGGTCGGCGGGCAGGGCTCCGAACACCAAAGTGGCCGCAGAGTGACCTGAGTCGCGACCCGCTTGTGGCAAGTACAGAATAGGACTGGGCTGGACACCCAAACCTAGCGTCCTCATATACACGTCATGCGTACGCTAAAGAAGCACACGACCCATCCCGACCGAAACATGGCTCGGCAGGGCCTAGGTTGTGCTTTCATGAGGATGTATATGCATGTAGTACAGGAGTAATATAGACTTAACCTACACAGATATAATACAAGCCCAAAGGCCAGCTATTTCTACACAACATATAAATTTCCTGTCCCTTCCATTTCTGCAGCGGCGATGCTATGAGCTAAAATACCGCGTCGCCCATATCAAAATGCTAGGACAGTGCCCCTCACAGAGGACTTTGTAGCGTGGAACTGAATGAACCATGCCCTTGGTCCAACTTCTCCAATGGCAGGGTTCGAGCCGTCATCCCCTCGACCTTCGCCGCAAGTAACGACGCCCTAACCCGTTCGGCTAGCTAGCTTTCTATTGATATGAAATTATCATTATTATGTATTTAATTTTCTATATACATCTTAATAGAAAACGGGTTGGGGTGACTGATAGAATGTAAAGGCAGGTACTTGTTTTTGAAATGATTGTATTATTCTTATAAAACAATGAATTTTGAGCAGATGACTTGAGCCCCCCCCCCCCCCCGCGCTTGTATCTTCCTTATGCCTCCCTGGCGCGTCCCCTAGTTTGGAAACCACTGGTTTATATGCTAATCAACGACGGCCTTAACCGATGTGTCACTTTGATAAAACTACAGTTACACCAGTCAACGGAATGGTTGGATTCCAACGATTCATTTGGGATTTTCGTCCAAGGTTGGAATGCAACCATAGCTTCAATTTACGGACACACTCCAACCTTGGACGGATTCCAACTGAATCGTTGGTATCCAACCATTCCGTTGACTAGTGTAACCATAGCTTAAATCTATGGCCACACTCTAACCTTTGACGAAATCCAACCGAATCGTTGGAATCCAACAATTTCGTTGACTAGTGTAACCGTAGCTTAAGGTGCTACGTGGCTGCAATTGGAATTATAGAGTCGAAGGATTATGGACCCAGGAATCATGTTCGATCATCCTTGTTGTCTTGAAACGTGGCAGTCGATATGAAAGGCTGTTATTAAATTATCTATGCTTTGATGTCAGTAATCGAAATGGAATAGATACTTCATGTTTTATGAAATGTATGGATATGTATATATATATATATATATATATATATATATATATATATATATATATATATATATAAGTGAATTTAGGGAGCAGGTTTTCTTGGATACATTTTTCTGTGGGGGGGAAGGAAGAACACAATATCACCAAATGAAACCATAGTGAATTTGGAAATGAAAACAAATACATTACTATATTAGGCGAAACGTCGTAAGTAGTGTATTTCTTTTCGTTTCCAAATTCACTATAGTTTCATTTGCTGATATTGTGTTCTCCCTTCCTCACAAAGAAAAGAAAACAGCGAGAAGGACAGAAAGTTTAAGGAAGAAGATATCCAATGCTGAGTATGTTGTATTATCTAATAGAAAATATATGTATAAATATATATATATATATATATATATATATATATATATATATATATATATATATATATGTGTGTGTGTGTGTGTGTGTGTGTGTATTTTTTCATACATTCGTATGTGTGTGCTTTTGTTTGTTTATGTGTGTATATCCGGTCGACGGGGACACACACACACACACACACACACACACACACACACACACACACACACACACACACACACACACACACACACACACACAAAGAGAGAGAGAGAGAGAGAGAGGGGGGGTGGGAAGAACTTGAAGGGTGACCATTTGGTACTTACTTAAGCGTCCAAAAGATGTCGAAGCACATGACGTTGAGCCAGAAGAAGGCAGCCAGGAAACAGAAGTGCAGGATCACCCCTGAGCAAATAATGATAATAATAATAATAATAATAATAATAATGATAATAATAATAATAATAATAATAATGATGATAATGATAATAGTAATAATAATAATAATAAAGATAAATAAATAAAATAGACTAAAATAGAATAGAAAAATGAGTAGATAAATAGAAATGAAAAATAAAATACAAAATTGATAGAAAGATAGAATTAGATGGAATAAAGAAAAAGTGCATGATGAAAACTGGAATAATATTAATGAATAGATAAATGTGAGTAGAAATAAATTAAAAGTTAACTTAGTATAAAACAGAAAATAGAATTATAATGAAATGAGAATGAAAGTAATTTATATGAGCATAAGAGGAAACATTGACATACACCGCGTAGTTCGTGAGATGATATCGCATAGATCACAGAATTTCTAAGATTGAATAAATGATTGAATAATTTTTTTTTAGAAAGTTTGAGCAATAAAATGATAAATGAATAAATGATAAGTTAATGGAATTGTTGATAATAATATTTTCAATGAGGTCGATCCTGGTATTGAATCAATTACTCCCGTTGGCCTAAAAAATAAAAATGAAAAATAAACAAATAAAAAAGTTAAATGAATAAATAGATAAATGAAATTGTTAATGATAATATTTTCAGACAGGTCTATCCTGGTATTGAATAAATCCCATCGGCCTAAAAAAAAAAAAAAAAAAAAAAAAAAAAAAAAAAAAAAAAAAAAAAAAAAAAAAAAAAAAAAAAAAAAAAAAGCGGCTTGCAGCAACTGACATAGGTTTTTCACTTCCCACTTTGCGTGAGTGGGATGGTGAGTTCGAGTATATCGAAAATTGCTCAAGTATGACACCAGCAAGCAAACCCGACCTAAATACAACAAAAACAAAATCAGGAACTGACCGTTAGCGATGCACAGGTTCATGGACAAGGACTTGATGCCGAGCTGGGTGACGATGAGGGTGACGTAGGCAACGAGAAGCGCCGAGACGTGCGACACGAGGCATTTCCCGTGGATCCTTTCCCGCAGGTCCGGGAGCGAGATGTAGACGGCCAGAGTCACGAAGAGGAAGAGACATGAGATGATCATGGCGATCGGGTAGATCGTGGTCGACGTGACGTCACATCCCGTCACCGCCGCCACCGGGTGCTCGTGGAAGCAGAAGAGGGCCAGAGGCTCGACCGTCGTGCCGTTGGTCGTCTTGTGGTCCATGCAGTACCTGGTGGCTGGAAAAGACCGATTCACCGCCGGCAGGAAGATGGACCCGTTCTGAAGGAGAGTATACCGATCCACCTCGCTCTGCGTCGGTTGGAGTTCGTAGAAGTCCCGACACAGAGGGAACCCTTCCACCAGGTTGTACTTCGGAGGGTCCTCCCCCTCGCCGACGCCCTCGAAGGTCGGCCTCCACTCGACCTCCTCCTCCTCCAAGTCGGCGCAGGAGATCCCTCTGAAGATTTTGTTCTTGGGGCAGCACTTGCGAACGCAGGGACCCCCCGCGCATAAGGTATCGTGCTCCTTGAGGCGGTCCCGGTAGCAGAAGAGAACCTCGTACTCCTCCTCGGCCTTTTGGCTCAAGCAGTAGGACTCGAAGGGGAGGAGGAGGTCGAGGGAGTTCTGGTATAGTTGCGTGCCGTTGGACGAATAGATGAGGTGGGTCCTGACCGAATCGAGGGCCTTCGTCATCATCGTCTCCTGCGAGTCGCACTCGACGGGGACATCGGCCAAATCGACGACGACGTCAATTCGGAGGGTCTCGACGCCGAGGAGGACCTGTGGCGTGAAGGTGGTGTCCTTGTGCTCGTGGTCCTCGCAGGAGTAACTCCCCGCCCCCTCCTCCTCCTTCAGGATGTGCGTCTGCCCCTGAGGACAACACCGTGGCACTCGGGGCATCGGGAGGCACACCTGGACCTCCCACCCGAACCTACTGGCATCCTCGAGGACGTGCTCGAGACAGTAGTCCTCGAGGCCGAACGCGAGGTGGAGATGGGGGATGTAGACCTCTCCCGTGAGTAAGAGGTAGAAGTCCTGGTCCTTGGGGACTGTGTAGTGGACCTTAGTCGAGGGGCACTGAAGCGGTGCCACAGTCACGTTGCCCCAGTCCTTGGTGTCAAGGCCCATGATTTTCCCATCGGCGTAGCTGACGCCCTCCCAAGTGTCAGCCTCTTGACACCCGCTGCCATCACTCGTCACCGCCTGACTGGCGCCGCAACGGCACTTGCGGATGGCGGACTCCGCTGCCGCATTCCGGAAGACTTCATCGTGGAGGACGTAGTCGTGGTGGTCATCCTCGTAGTAGGGATAGGCGACGTCCTCCTCGGCCAAGGCCGGGTACTCGAAGTCTTTTTCCTGTGCCTCGCACGAAGGGAGCCGGGTCGTCACAGCTAAGAGAAGGAGAGCTCCGACCCCAACAGCCAAGAGGTCGACAGGGCTTTTTACATTCGAGGCTCCGCCCATGTTGCCATCGATGTCAACATATTAAACTATCTTCTTCCCCCCCTCCTCCTCCTCCTTCTCCTCCTCCTTCTCCTCCTTCTCCTCCTCCTCCTCCTCCTCCTCCTCCTCCTTCTTCTTCTTCGTCTTTTACTTGTTTATTTTATTGTTATTCTTCCGTTGTCCTTCTTCGTGACTGATCACTCTGTGAGGGCTCGTTGAAGTTCAAGACGCAACGTCATCGGTTTCTAGATGTGGGACCGGGAACTAGTCGACGTCCAGTCTAGGAGTAATCTTCTGCAAGAAAATAGAAACGTTTAGGTGTACTCGGTCGGCAGAATACGTGAAATTAGAAAACGTTTCAATTAAGTCAAAACGTTTGCGTAGGAAACGTTTGGCTTGGCTTCAGGTGGATTGGTAAATACGTTTGAATTGGTACCACGAAAAATTAATAAATAAAATTAATAGAATGAATAGATAAGTAGAAATGAAAAATAAACCAAAAGAAATTCTAAAATAAGACGAAATTAAATCAGAATAAGACAAAATAAAATAAGATTAAAACAAAATAAGAACATTTTATGCATCAACGCAGTAGTTTCCAAAGAGCTGTGCCATGTATATATATATATATATATATATATATATATATATATATATATATATAGAGAGAGAGAGAGAGAGAGAGAGAGAGAGAGAGATAGACATTGGGACAAATTATGGAGAAGGTGGAGGGGGAAACACGGGTCATATATATATATATATATATATATATATATATATATATATATATATATATACTCAAGCACAAATGTGTGTATGTGTGTGTACAAGTATGTGTTTACTATTTCATCGTATTAACCAGCGCTTCTATCTTTGGGGGACCATAATGCACCAAAGAGGTAGGTAGAAGAGGCGTGTAGAGGCGGTCAAGGATAGAGACACAAGATAGGAAACAGAACGGAGGGACTGAAGAAGTAGCAGCAACGTATATATATATATATATATATATATGTATTATATATATATATTATGTATATATATATATATATATATTATGTATATATATATATATATATAATTTATATATATATATATATTTAGTTGATAGTTATAGAACAGTGCTGTATTACTCTGGTCCTTAGGGGCGTCACTAAAATATTCTAACATGTTGACTGCATACAACATATGTAGTGTGTGTGTGCAGGCCAACACACTGGCTCTCTCTATCTCTATCTCTATCTCTCATCACTTCATTTAAGATAAAGAAAATTTTCAACAAGGCAAGTATATTACAAAACGACTCCTCATACAAGTTAGACAAGCATACAAGGCAAATACATCCTCAGGGGAAAAAAAAGATGTAACATTGACATTCCCTGCGAACCTATGTCACACATATGGTACGGGCCCATCATCAGCATCATCATCCTACGAAACGATCAGGAATTCTCCTCCTTCCTCACCCGCTCACCCTCACCCTGCAAGCTTCTGTGCGTTCGAGTTCGAGAGAAAAAACAAATTGGTTGATCCGGATCATGACTACCGTGTTTGGACTCGTAAACGATTTGATATTATTCTTATGATCATGTTGTGATAATGAACAGGTTGTTTAAGCTTTTTCCCTCTGGTTTATGTCTTTGGTGATCTGTGCATAGGTCTGTTCAGGTGATTTTATTCAGGAGGCCGAAAGCTCTCCTTCGTAGGGAAAGTGTTGGTTGCATTAACCCCCCCCCCCGCCTCTCTCTCTCTCTATCTATCTATCTATCTATGTCTGTGTATTTACCTAGTTGTATTTTGCGGGAAGGGGAGCTACGCTCGTAGTGCCCCGCCTTTGTATCTCGCAGTGTCTAGTTTGCTCTTAAACTTATGAATGGTTTCTGCACACACTATTTCATTGTCCAGTTTGTTTCAAGTGTCCACCACTCTATGTGGAAAACTGTTTTTCTTCAGATCTCTTCTAAAGCTATGTTTTTTTTCTTTCCATGTCCTCTTGTGCTTCTCCTGTCCCAGTTTAACAAGTACTCTCTATCGAGTATTTCTGTGCCCTTCATGATTCTGTAGATGGTCAGTAGGTCAACTCTCTCTCTTCTTTGCTCCAGAGTCGGTAACTCCAGTTTAGCCAATCTCTCCTCGTATGACAAGTGTGCAAGTACAGGTGCCATTTTTGTGGCTGCTCTCTGGATTCTTTCTATTTTCTTTATATTCTTTTTGGTACTGGGTGACCACAATGTCGCCTCATATTCTAGTCTAGGCCTTATCAGTGTGACCAATATTTTTTTAAATCATTTCTTCGTCCAAATATGTAAATGCCACTTTTATTGCTCTTGGCAAGTTGTAGGATTCTCCGACAATTTTGTTTATCTGTTTATCGTAGGAAGGACAAGTCGTTTGAGATAATTACACCCAAATCTTTTTCGGAACTCTCCTTCTTTACCTCCTTGGTTCCAATTTTATATTGTCCTGATATTCTATTTTTGTTTTTTCCAAACTCCATCATGCTCCACTTGTTAATATTGAAGTCCACTTTCCATTTCTGACTCCAGTTCCATACCTTATTCAGGTCTTCCTGCAGTGATTCGCAATCCTTTTCAGTTTTAACTTTCCTTGGCAGTTTGGCGTCGTCTGCAAAGAAGCTCATGTAACATTTCTCACCATCATCCATGTCATTCACATAAATAGTAAACATCATTGGACCCAATACAGATCCTTGCGGTACTCCACTGATCACCTCTTTCCAGTCTGAATATTTTTCTCTGAGCACTACTCTCATCTTTCTACCGATCAGGAAGTCCTCCATCCATTTTAGTAGGTTCCCTTGTATCCCTCCTATATGTTCCATTTTTTTTTTTTTTTTTTTTTTTTTTTTTTTTTTTTTTTTTTAATGTTTTGTGTGGTACTTTGTCAAAAGCTTTTTGTAAGTCCAGGAAGGCACAATCAGCCCATCTATTCCTTTCTTGCACTATGTCTATTAATCTTGAGTAGAAACATATTAAGTTTGTGGTACATGATCTTTCTTGTCTGAACCCAAATTGTCTTGGGTTTATTATATTGTTGTCTTCCAGGTGTTTTACCCATCTATTCTTGAAGATTTTCTCACAAATTTTGGCTATAGTGCTTGTTAGTGAGACTGGCCTGTAGTTGGTTCTTCCTTGTTTCCTCCTTTATATATTGGTACAATGTTAGCATTTTTCCAGTCTTCTCGTATTTTTCCTTCTTTAAGTGAGCAACTTATTATGTTATGTATTTTGTCCGTTGGTTCTTCTTTGCATTCTTTTAGAATCCAATTCGCAATTCCATCCGGACCATGTGATTTCTTGACGTCAAGGTGTGTGTGTGTGTGTGTGTGTGTGTGTGTGTGTGTGTGTGTGTGTGTGTGTGTGTGTGTGTGTGTCCTCTCTCTCTCTCTCTCTCTCTCTCATCACTTCAGGAATGATAATGATGATGATGATGAGGAGGAGGTAACAGAAGTGGAGGTAGAGGATGAGGAGGAGGAAGAGGAGGAGGAGGAGGAGGAGGAGGGGGAGGCTAAGAGTTGCCCTCTGAAAGTATGAGTGTTAACCAGCGTTTCTCGAACATTTGTTTTTGGTTGTACTTCATTGGTCCCCAATTTATGTCTAACCTAACATTACCTAACCTAACCTGACCTAACCTAACCTAATCTAACCTAACCCAAGTTAACATAGAAAACTAATCTAACCGAGCTGAAGCTAACAAAACCTTATATAATGAAACCAATCTAACTTAACAGAAACTAACCTAACCTAACAAAACCTAATTTAACTTAACTTAGCTAACCTAACGTAACCTATTATACCGAAGGACAGGTTAAAGTCTGTTAGAAATAATTGCCTTTTTAGGGAGACAGTTTTTGAATATATATATATATATATATATATATATATATGTGTGTGTGTGTGTGTGTGTGTGTGTGTGTGTGTGTGTGTGTGTGTGTGTGTGTGTGTGGCAAACGTAGGTCACGTCAGACTGTCCGCTTCATGACGTCACTGTGAGTTACGAGCGGGCCGCTGATTGGCCGACAGGCAAAGGGGACGGGAGGGAAGGGGAGGGGGCAAATGACCCGGATCTAGGTTGCCAGATGGTGATTTTCGACGATAATTAGATATACAAATAAAATAAAGTAAAATAGAATAAAGTGTGTACTCGTGTGAATGTGCAACAGACCCTGATTTCCAAGTTTAATCAATTTATAGATAAGATAATGGAAGATAAAATAAGATTAATCAGTTGTAAAATCAGTGATAATAATATGGAGTTGCCAGTTCGTGTTTTTCACCCTTTTCTTGATGAAAATACAAAATAGAAATATTGACAGAAAAAGATAAATTAGTAATTACCCAATTGAAAAATAAGCAAAAATAGTATATAATAAAAAATAGATAAATAGATAATTGAGTACGTAGTACCAAAAAAGACGACACAAAATAGAAATAGTTGAATAACAAAATGAACAAATAAATATTAATTTCCCACTGCGAAGTAGGAAATACAACGAAACAGAAGATAGACAAAGACAGGAAGAAATAAATAGGCAGATAAATAGTGTTAATAAATGAGGCAAAACTAAATAACAAAAGCCAAACGAATGGGCAACTGAACAAACAAATGAATAAGCACAAAGATGTAGTGTTTAGAGGACAAAAGTAAACTTAGAAATAATAATATTTCTAGGACGTGACAAGTGATAGTGACTTAACCGATTGCTCCACCAAGAGAGATGTAAGTTGAGCACAACATTTCTTATATATTTCTATGCTCGAGTTACACGTACACGAAATTTTGCGTTCACACACACACACACACACACACACACACACACACACACACACACACACACACACACACACACACACACACACACACACACACATATATATATATATATATATATATGTATATATATATATATTATATATATATATATATATACATACATATATATATATATATATAACATTTCAAAGCGACCTCATTTCTTGAACCATCGACAGATTTGGGTTCGTGTGTGTATAAGAGCGGTCTATGTACACGTCCTCAGGTACATACACACACACACACGCACACTGGCAGTGGTGGAGTTCCCGGCCGCCACTACGGCGGTCCGGGTTCAAATCCCGCCCAGGGCTGAAATACTTTCGGTATCGCTGCGCTGCAAGTCGTTACTCCAACTCCCGTGGGCGGGGAGTTGGGTGTGTGCGTGTAAGGTCACAGGATTACCCATAGGTCGGTCATATACGAGCTCTGAGCTCTCTTCCGGGAGGGAAATAGCTGTTGATCACGAGTCCAACACGTGATCAAAGACCATGGTGAAACACACACACACACACACATATAGAATAAGGAGTGGAGAGTAAAGTAGAAGAAATGAAGGAGGAAGAAGAGAAAGTGCTCCAAGTAGAGGAGGAGGAGGAGAAGGAGGAGGAGTAGGAGGTGGAAGAGAAGAAGAAGAAGAAGAAGAAGAGGTGAAATAGTCGGAGGAAATGGACAAAGAAACGTGGGAGGGGAAGAAAGAGGAAGAGGAGATGAAGAAGTAGAGGAAGGAGGAGGGGGAAGAAGAAGAGGAGGAGGGGAGGAAGGAAGAGGAGTAGGAGGAGGGGAAGGAAGAAGAGGAGGGGAGGAAGGAAGAGGAGGAGGGGAGGAAGGAAGAGGGGAATGAAGAAGAGGAGAGGAGGAAGGAAGAAGAGGGGGAAGGAAGAAGAGGAGGAGGGGAGGAAGGAAGAAGAAGAGGAGGAGGGGAGGAAGGAAGAAGAAGAGGAGGGGAAGGAAGAAGAAGAGGGGAGGAGGGAAGAAGAGGAGGGAAGGAAGGAAGAGGAGGAGGAGGGGAGGAAGGAGGAGAAGGAAGAAGAGGAGGAGGGGAGGAAGGAAGAGGAGGAGGAAGGAGGAGGAGGAGGGGAAGGAAGAAGAGGAGGAGGGGACGGAAAAAGAGGAGGAAAGGAAGAAGAGGAGGAGGGGAAGGAGAAAAAGTAGGAGGGGAAGGAAGAGGAGGAGGAAAGGAAGGAAGGGAAGGAAGAAGAGGAGGGGATGAAGGAAAAACCAAACATTTATGACGTCACAAAAATTGTATGACGTCATGGTGCTTTGTGCCTTCCTGCCGATGTTTACCAAATATGATTTTAACGCGAACTTACAGTTTTAATATCTTGTGGGGGGAATTTTGTTTAATTTCCACCCTGGTGTGTGTGTGTATATGATTGACCAAGGTCTTGGATCACGTGTTGGACTCGTGATCGACAGCTATTTCCCTCCCGGATGAGAGCTCAGAGCTCGTGTATGACCGATCTATGGGTAATGCTGTGACCTTACACGCACTCACACACACATACACACACATATTCCCGTCCACGAGAGTTGGAGTAATGACTCGCAGAGCAGCGATACTGAAATGATTTCAGCCCTGGACGAGATTCGAACCCAGACCGCCATAGTGGCAGGCGAGAACTCTAACCACTGCGCCACGAGGTGAGTGTGTGTGTGTGTGTGTGTGTGTGTGTGTGTGTGTGTGTGTGTGTGTGTGTGTGTGTGTGTGTGTGTGTGTGTGTGTGAGGGTTGTGCGTATATGTATATGCATGCGTGTGTATAATTACATAAACACAAAATGTGTCCTTAATACGGTTCTCTCTCTCTGATGGAAAGAAATTTCCAATATTGGGAAGAAAAGTTACAAAATTTGGATAAAATTTCCGAATATCAGAAGCAGTTTCTAATAATGAAGGTTTCCGAATTTCAGAGAGATTCCGAATAGAGAGAGAGAGAGAGAGATAGCTTTGTCATCTGCCTGATCTTACCGCAATGAAAATAATTCTTATTTACAACGACAAAAAAATACTCATTTTATTCTGAATCTCAAAAATGATGCTCATAATAACATACATACATGTACCAAGGCTTTTTTCCTCCTTACAAGAGGGGTAGCCAATCTCAATGATAATAATAATAATAATAATATTAATAATAGTAATAATAATAATAATAATAATAATAATAATATTAATAATAGTAATAATAATAATAATAATAGTGATAATTTTGATTAATTTGGTTTAACGTGACAACCCCCCACCCCCAATATCGGGAGACTAGCACGGTGCCCCTTACAGAGGACCTGGTATCGTGGAATGGAATGAACCATGCCCTTGATTCAACTCGCGGGTGGCAGTGTTCGAACAGCCACACCCTCGACCTTCGCAAAAGTAGCGGCGGCCCAACAACAACAATAATAATAATAGTAATAATAATAATAATGCTGCTGCTGCTGATGATGAATAATGATAGAAGATAATAACAGTGACATTCATTATTATAATTTTCGCTGTTAATGTTTTTATTGATCAAGAGCTTTTCTTCCTCTCCTTGGTGGGATGTGGAGGAATGTGGAGGACCCGGTCGGGGGGCGAGTGGAGGGAGGAGGAGGAGGAGGAGGGTGAAAGTTGGAGGTCAGGCAGCAGTGAAAGTGGTTAAACTTCCAGTTAAGTTAACTTAACCCGTTTAAACCCAAAGATCTCTACGTTTAACTGAATAGATTCGCCGTCGACAGGATTAGAGCGTCGCTACTTGGGGCGGAGGTCGAGGGGATGGCGGTTCGAATCCTGCCACCGGCGAAGTTGAACCAAGGGCATGGTTAATTAAATTCCACGCTACAAAAGTCCCACCCTGCGGCCCCCACTCGTGAAAGGGAAGCCAGGATCGCGACCCATAGCCTCCTTTTAATCCTTCCATACTTTTGACATTTTGTTACGGTTGTCCTCGGACGAATTTATTCATCACAGAACACAAACATACACACACACACACACACACACACACACACACACACACACACACACACACACACACACACAATAGTGTGTGCAAAAAACATACACGAATTTAAGAGCAAACTAGACACTGCGAGATACAAAGGCGGGACACCACGAGCGTAGCTCCCCTTCCCGTAAAATACAACTAGGTAAATACAACTAGGTAAATACACACACACACACACACACACACACACACACACACACACACACACACACACACACACACACACACAGACATATGTATATATATATATATATATATATATATATATATATATATATATATATATATATATATCTTAACAACCACAATACACTTTAATTTTCAGCCATCAAGGCCGATATGCAGAAATTGAAATGTGGCACTGCCAAGGACTCAAACCCCAGCATCCTCATGACAAGTGCGGTAGTGACTTACCAACTAGGCTATCAAGAGAGTTCTTGATAGCCTAGTTGGTAAGTCACTACCGCACTTGTCATGAGGATGCTGGGGCTCGAGTCTTTGGCACTACCACATTTCAATTTCTGCATGTCGGCCTTGATGGCTTAGAATTAAAGTACATTGTGGTTGCTAAAATGTATCTCTAATCACTGGGACCCATTCACTGTTGTACAAATACATACATACATATATATATATATATATATATATATATATATATATATATGTATATATATATATATATATACACATACACACACATACAGTACATATATATTGTTGAAAAAGAAAATCAACGCAACGCTAGATGAAAAAATTATGAATTGATAAATCGTGTATTATAAGGTCATGTGGTTCTTCCAGAACGTCAAGCAAAAATCATGGATTTTGTGAAGAAGGCATTTAAAGGTTACTTTGGAGTCAAACTAGGGGACCAGGATAAGCCATTCGCTCCCCATATCTGCTGCAAAACATGTGTAGAGAACTTACGGGATTGGAGGAACAAGAAAAGGAAGAGTATGCCATTAGGTGCCCCAATGGTGTGGAGGGAAGCGAAAGTTCACGTTACCGGCTGCTACTTTTGCATGACAAATCTAAAAGGCATCAGTCACAAGAACAAGAACTATGTTCAATACCCTGATGTTCCTTCTGCCATAAAGCCAGTCCCACATAGCCCTGATCTTCCTGTTCCTGAGTTAAATGTCACCATGGAATCTAGTTCTGATTCCGAATCTAGTGACATGACTGATACAGTTGAGTGTGGTGTATACAGGCTAGAAGAGTACGACCAACCGGTGCCTTTGACCCAAGCCGAACTCAATGACCTGACACGAGATCTGAACCTTTCCGAGGAGTCTGCCCAACTACAGGGTTCTCCTCTTCGAGAGAAACGTCTACTGGCACTAGGAACAACATTCTATTGTTATCTGGATCGCTAAAGTTGATTTAGAAAATTCTTTACGTTTGATGAAGTATCTTCACTGGCCTACTGTAACACTATTGCTGATCTGATTGAATTACTTGGTCTGAAGTATGATGTTATGGAATAGAGACTTTTCATTGACTCACCTAACAGAAGTCTCAAGGCAGTTCTTCTGAATGACGGAAATAAGTTTTCATCTATCTCTGTTTGGCACTTACTTGAAAATGAAAGAATCCCACAAAAGCATGGAACGTCTGTTGTCTGCTCTGAACTATCAGGAACATAAATGGTTGATCTGTGGAGATCTTAAAGTTGTTGGATTCATCCTAGGACTTCAAGGTGGTTACAAAGTATCCATGCTTCCTGTGCTTATGGGATAGGCGTGCTGATGACCAGCATTATGTCAGACAAGGGTGGCCATCAAGACAAGGATTAAAACCTTGGTCACACAACCTTCTGTCCCACCGTCCGGTTGAACCGAGCAAGTTATTGCTTCCACCCCTCCACATCAAACTCGGTATCATGGAGAACTTTATAAAGGCATTAGACAGGGAAGGTAGGAAATTTGCTTTCCTCCATCAGAAGTTTCAACGAAAAAGGATGAAGAAACTTAAGGCAGGTATATTTGATGGTCTTCAAATAAGGGGACTCATCAAAGACACTAGTTTTGATGATGTACTGAATCCTGCTGAACTCTCTGCCTGGTTGTCCCTTAAGTCAGTCATTACAAACTTCCTTGGCAACCATAGAAGTTCCCAGTATCAGAAGGTGGTTGATGAGTTAATGGAGAATTTCCGCCAACTTGGTGCGCGCATGTCAGGGAAAATGCACTTCCTCCGGCCTCATCTGGATTATTTTCCAGAGAATTGTGGAGACTTCAGTGAAGAACAGGGTGAGCGCTTTCACAAAGATATCGATGTTATGGAGGAGCGCTATCAAGGGCAATGGGATGTCAACTTTCTGGACAACTACTGCTGGCGCCTGAATAGGGATGTGGAGTCTGCTTAGCACAAACGGAAGTCTCTGAAGAGATCATTCATCC
>NC_134778.1:12743921-12748921 GCF_046742065.1 Oratosquilla oratoria
GGTTTACCAGAACGCCAGATTTTTTTAACACTTGGGGGTCCCGACCGTTTCGAAGCTGTTCACGCCGGGGGCCGCGTCGGTATTTGGTTCCTGTCTTTAGTCTGGGTTCCGACTTTATTCAGCTAACGAGGTGGGCGCGAATCAAAGCTAGACTTCACTGGGTTGGCGAGGAAGAGGGGGAGGAGAGGAGGAGGCAGAGGAAGAGGGGGAGGAGGAGGAAGAGAAGGAAGAAGAGGAAGAGGAGAGGAACGAAGAGAAGGGGAGGAGGAGGACGAAGAGAGGTAGGAGGAGAAGGAGGAAGAGAAGGGGGAGGAGGAGGACGAAGAGGGGAGGAGGACAAAGAGAAGGAGAAGGAAGAGAGGAACGAAGAGAAGGGGGAGGAGGAGGAAGACGAAGAGAGGTAGGAGGAGGAGAAGGAAGAGAGGGACGAAGAGAAGGGGAGGAGGAGGAAGACGAAGAGAGGTAGGAGGAGGAGGAGGAAGAGAGGGACAAGGAGAAGGAGGAGAAGGAAGAGGAGGAGAATGTCCCTCTGGATGTCAGCCTCCCTCTTTACAAAGGTCCCGATGGCGTCTAGAGTCTGTGTGGCTCGTTCTAGACTGGTCTCTGGTCTAGTTGCCATTTACTTGGCAAGACTCTCTGAAGCTACTTGCAAAGGTTTACAAAGAGCATACCAGCAGGAGACCTTTTGACCCGTAACTGGGTCCAGCATTGTAATCGCATAGGTTTTGATTTGACAGTACAAGCTGGTATGGATGCGAGACATGGACTTCGGTTAGATGAACACAACCATTAACTATCCATTTAGCAAACAGCAAGATTTTAAGATTTTAATTTTCATATGAATGATATTCAAAGAAAATAGATGGATGGGTGAAAAATGTTCTTCGTATTTTGTACGAATTGTTCTTAAGGCAACAGCAGTACTGTGACCAAGCTTTAAAAAGAAAAGAAAAGAAAAAATATATATATATATGTATATATATATATATATATATATATATATATATATATATATATATATATATAAAACCTGGGCTTGACCCAACGTAATCTAACTGAATTTAGATAACCCTACTTCAACGTAACCAAATCAAAATCTAAGCCAACATAACCTAACCCTAACCCATCAAAACCCTACCCCAACGTAATCTAAACTGACCTGAGCCTAGCCCAAAAAAAACCTGACCAAACCTAACTAACCCTAACCCAACATACCCCTCCTCTAACGTAACCTAACCTAAGCCTAACACAGCATAACCCGACCGAATCTAACCCAATACGACCCAACATTAACGTAAGGTAACCTAAGCCTAATAAACACAAAAATAGCAACCCTAACTAACCCTATCCCAACGTAACCTAACCTAAACTTGACCCAACATAACCCGACCGAACCTAACCAAGCCTAACCCATCATAACCTAACCCAACATTACCCGACCCAACGTAACCTAACCTTAACCCAACATAACCAGACCGAATCTAACCCTAACCCAATATAACCTGACCCCAACGTAACCTAACCTAACCGAACCTAAGTTTACCTAAAACTGGCAAAAAAGAAAAGCAACAATAAGAATTAAATAATGATAATGGTAATTTATATTTAAAATATGATAGTAATGATAAAGAATAATAATAATGACAATAATAATAATGATAAAGTATCGTTCCATTCCGTGCCCCGTCTGTCCATGGAAAAAGGTCAGATCGCCCTGGGGCGGGAATGGCAACGGCCAAGGTCGACCTTGGGTGTCGATCGCATGAAGAATGTCAACGTTGAATTCATTTGTAAGCCTGCAATCGGGCCCCGGATGTCCACATGGGAGATCGCCAAGGATGCTCTGCTGAATAGGAAAAGGGTGAGGGTAGCTGTGTGCTCTTATGTCGTGTGGACCAATTAGAAGAAGAAATGGGTACATTATGAGCACCAGAGGGGAATAGTAATGATATTATAGTAATATTTGTAATGATTACACTGGTCAACAAAATTTATTAAAATACCTGTCCGACAAGCAAAAGGAGGTGAACTCGATAGACTTTTTTCTGTTGATTTCAAATATGTCTTCAGAATTTTTCTATCAGGCAGTTTTTCTGTGATAGCATATTAAATTTTCAACAATTATAACTAATAAGTGAGGCTGATATTTCAATGAAAATTATCTTCAAAATGTAGAAATGTATGATTTTTTAGTGTATTTTACTTCTGGGAGATCCCTTTTTAGTGTCCAACAGTAATCAGCCAACATTGAAGAGCTCCACTTCCCTTGATACTGGGTTTCCATGTTCAGAATGTCCTGCTGAAACCTCTCATCGTGCTCATCACTGACGGCGCCAAGATTTGCAGGGAAAAAGTATAAGTGAGAGTCTAGGAAGTGGATTTTTAGGCTCATATTGCATCCATCCCAAGGCCTTGTAGGATGACAGTAGCTCTTTTAAGATTTCAGAATAGTTATTTGCTTTGTGATTCCCCCAAAATTCTGCGCAAACTTTCCTAAATGACAGCCATGCAACTTTTTCAAGATCATTTAGCTCCTTATCAAAATTCTGGCCTCTCATCAGCTCCCTAATCTGTGGTCCAACAAAACTACCTACTTTGATTTTTGCGTCACTTACTCTAAGAAACTTACTTTTCAAATATGTGAATCCCTTGCCAGTTCTATCCATACCTTTAACAAAAATTTTCATAATCCCTAGCTTAATATGCAAAGGAGGCTGATGAAATTTCTCTGAATCAATAAAAGGAAGATTGACAACATTCTTCTCTCCTGGGACCAGAGATCGTTTCGGCCACACATTCATTTCATAACGATTTTTCTTATCTCGACTGTCCCACTCACAGAGAAAGCAACAAAACTTTTTGTGTAACCCAGGTGCATTCCAAGTATAAGTGCCACAACTTTTAGGTCACCACAGATATTCCATTCATGTTTTTCGTACTTATTATATATATATAATATATGATGTTCTGTTTTTTCTCGTGTTCCCTTTCTTTTGTAAGAGGTTGCTACTTAAGATAGCCTCCTCCCTGCCACTTTGTACTACTGAAGAGGATTGCAGGTAGCAATCGAAATATATAGTTCCGCTGACGCAACTCTTTCTTTCGTCCGACTGTGGTGTTAGTTGTGATATATATATATATATATATATATATATATATATATGTATATATATATGTATATATATATATATATATATACATTGCAATAGAAGCTTCATACTCTCATATGTTTCCTTCATATTAGCTCCATGAGCCAGAGGAACAGAAGGAAACTTATTTCCATTGTGGAACAAAACAGCTTTTAGGCTCATTTTTGAAAAGTCAATAGGCAAGCGCCACTCCTCCATAGCAGAATATACATCATTGCAAAACACCACACCTTCCTCAAGTGAGGAAAACTATTCAAAATCACAATATCGCTTACGATAAAAACTAACTTTGGGTTCTTTCTGAAGAAGGTTCCAGCTCTTTAACCTGGAAGCAAGAAGTTCAGATTGCTTTTTTGACAAGTTTAAATCCCGCACTAGATCATTCAGATCTCAATAAATGTGATTCACTCTAAGAACAGATTGGCTGAAAGTCCATAACAATCTCACGCAATGTTGCCAACCACTTAATTGAAATTTATCCCACGTAGCACACGTAACGTAACATACCGTGGAATACAAAAACTGTAGGTGATGAAAAAAATTGGACATTATTTTTGGATTCTGCATGCAAAAACATGAAAGATACAGCTAGTGATAATGACAGCAATAATAATAATAATAATAATAATAATAATAATAATAATAATAATAATAATAATAATAGTAGTAGTAGTAGTAGTAAAAGTAATAATTGGACATTATTTTTGAATTCTGTATGCAAAAACATGAAAGATACAGCTAGTGATAATGACAGCAATAATAATAATAATAATAATAATAATAATAATAGTAGTAGTAGTAGTAGTAGTAGTAGTAGTAGTAGTAGTAGTAGTAGTAGTAGTAGTAGTAGTAGTAACAGTAATAATAATAATGATCATAAGATAAAGGCAGCAATAATCATCATAATTAAAAAATGACGATAGATGTGCAGTTATATAAAAAATGGGTTAATACTAATATAAGATATATATAATGTAAATGCAACTCAATCAAATAAAAGAAAAGTAAAACAAGAATGCCCGTTCAGGATACCTCTCCCTCCCTCCTTACCTCCCTCCTACCCCCTGCCTCTCTTCCTCCTTACCTCCTTCCTACCTCCTCTCCTTCCCTGCCTCTTTCCCTCCTTACCTCCTTCCTACCCCCTCTCCTCTCTGCCTCTCTCCTTCCTTACCTCCTTCCTACCCCTCCTTCTTTCCCTCCTCCCTCCCTCCCTCCTTCCCTCCCACCCTCCTTCCCTCCCTCCCTCCTTCCCTCCCTCCCTCCCTCCTTCCCTCCCACTTTTCCTCCCTCCTTCCCTCCCTCCTTTCTTCTCATCCTACCTGCCTCCCTCCCTCCCAGCCATGATAGACCGTGCGAGGGGCACCGTGATACAGAGAAGAGAGAGAGAGAGAGAGACAGAGTGAGAGAGATGATGGCGTTTCCGTATTGAAGCTCTAAGGTCAGCCAATTGTTCTGAGTCACATGCACGGGCAAGGACACGTGCGCGCGCGCCCGCACGCACACACACAGACAGACAGACACACACACACACACACACACACACATACACACACACACACACACACACACACACACACACACACACACACACACACACACACACACACACACATGTTCAAACATATTCACACACATGCGCATAAGTACATAAACGCCCATGTACACACATGTGCACACAGCCTTCGGGAATGATTGTGACGCCGCCTATTGTGGTCGAGCTCGTTCGTGAGGGGCGTGGGGTGGGCGCGGGTGGGGGTGGGGTGGCTTTGCGTTGTCGTCACTTCCGGTACAAAATGCGATTCCCAACTTTTTCCGTCAGTCGGTCGATGGGTCGGTAGAGGCACCGGGAGA
>NC_134778.1:12758921-12798921 GCF_046742065.1 Oratosquilla oratoria
AGATTCTAGCCTACCGCCTGATATTTGTAAATATAGATTAGGACATCGAGAGGTGCTGATGTTACTAATATGTAAACACAGAGTTCGTTCTGCTTGCGACAAATTGCTTGCGTAAACAAGACTTCTAGTGGCAGTATAAGTCTTTCTGATTGGAGAAAAGGGTGGAGGATGAGAAATATTATTGGTGCATGGAGGTAAAGTCACGCACTAAAAGGGTGGCACTTATTTGTAACGTTCAAAGTTATTGGTTGAATTAAATAGTGACGTCGGAGCAGAGACAGCTTGGTGGGATGTAAGAGGAGCCCTAGGGAAATCCTCTGGTGTACCCAAGACCATACGTTGTACCAGAATTCGTGAAGAAAATGAAGAAAAGTTTAAGTTCAATTTAATTCACCTTCGTTACTGAGTAATGGAACTTGACCTGATGCATAAGTTACGGAAGAGGCATGGGGCCTACGGAATAATAACACAAGTGACTAAATGTTAGTGGCAGCGAAGCTAACACATATACATATATATTATATATAATATATGTATATATTTATATATGTATATATATATACATATATATATATACATATATATATATATATATATATACATGTGTATATATTTATATATTTTTATTGTCTAAAATTCTACAAAGATAACTTAGCGAAGATCCCTTATAAGGAAGCTGATACTTATCGTTAGAAAAAAAAAAAAAAAAAGTTACGCAAAAATGCGGGGAGGTATGTAAGAGTGTCCTCCAAATAAGTTCAATTCCTTCTGGGACCGCTAGAGGGCCTGGCGTGGTTGCCTGCTCACACCGCTGCCCTTAGAATAAACCAGTTTTTCCCGACAGTTTTCACGAGTCCAGTTCAAAACTGGATATCGGAGAACTGACAGGGCGAGTTGTCGTTGTTGTAAGTGTCGATGTATTGTCCCCTATTGTATGAATCTATTGATTTATCTATCCAGGTTGTTGGGTGGCTGGGTTCGTGTGGTGGGCCAGGAGGTTGTGTCCATGTATTCAGGTGGTTCACGGAACCAGATGTTTGAATGAACTCATTCAGGTGGTTGTGTAGTGTCCCAGATGGTTGTGTGAATGTATTGATATTGGTCATAGAACCATCTGTTTGAAGGAACCCATTCAGGTGGTACAGAGTGCCCCTCTGTTGTATGAATATAGTCAAATGGGGTATGTCACCAGCTGTTGTATTTGACATTGATTAAAGATACATCAAAATGAAAGATATGAGGTTAATACACACATTACATACGGCGTTCGCTGTTGTTATTGTATTTGATTGTATTAATAGATTAAACGCAGTGACAACTCTGTCACGTGTGATACGACACAACGGCCCAGGTGTCCTGGGATTCGAACCGACACACATGTGGATTATCACAAATGACACAATGCTTAACCATAACTACTCGCGCACTCCACCTTAAATGAACAAATAATCAACATCATTATACATACAATAGTTCTCGTGTAGTAACAGATTATTTCTATTCTTTAATTCAACAGTAACGAAGTATGTATTAGTTTTTCATATAGCATGGGCCAGGTCCATTTGTCCGTGGGACCTGTGTTGCTTGGTCGACCTTTTCTGATGTAAACACACACACACACGCACAAACACACACGCAGAAGGCCACAGTTGTCTGTGGGCGTTCCCTCGGGGCTGCAGGGGACTAAGGCTATTCACAGGTGTTCTTCATCACCCCTTCCTCCTCCTCCTCCTCTTCCTCTTCCTTCTCCTCCTCTTCCTTATCTTTTCTTCCTCCCCCACCCCCTCCTCTTCCTCGTCCTCGCGAAGGAAGCGCACACGCCAAGTCTGTCATTGAATATTTGTATTTCCTCAAACACAAAACCACTCCATCTTCAATAAACACACATTTCAAAATAAAATAAAATAAATTATTGACCATAAATTACCTTATTATTTTTCAGATAGATCAGTTAACTAACTAAACTAATTCACTGGTTACGTAACACGGTTAAGTGCGTCGGGTCCTCGGTTAAGACCAGTTCACAAGACAACGCGT
Source organism: Oratosquilla oratoria (assembly GCF_046742065.1). Taxonomy (NCBI): domain Eukaryota; kingdom Metazoa; phylum Arthropoda; class Malacostraca; order Stomatopoda; family Squillidae; genus Oratosquilla; species Oratosquilla oratoria. Next base: position 12,760,959 of record NC_134778.1, read on the forward strand.
CGGAGCTGCGAGCGACGCGACGCGTCCACATCCCACTGTGGCCAAGTAGACACTAACCTTGGGAGGCTGCGTGACGCTACGGGTTGCCAGATAGTGTCGACTCGCCCAAAGGTAGAACCGTAAAATTTAATGTACCTTGTGTTACATGAACCTCTCTCTATTCGGAAGAATATTTTCCAATAAACGGAACATACGACAGTTGAGAAAATCGCAAATACCAGAGGCATTTTCCGATAGTTTTCTGTAGTTGAATTATTTTATTTGGTTATTCTTTTAAAGGCGTTTATGTTCTTGTTAATGGAGATTTCTGATCAAACTCTCTCTCACACACACACACACACACACACACACACACACACACACACACACACACACACACACACACACACACACACACACACACACACACACACACGGTAGATCCAACAGTGAATTACATTTACGCAAGCCTTGAGAAACCACTGCAGGGCCTTCCCTCTATCCATTGGAAAACGGTGCAGCCCTCCATTAGGCCCTGTTAACACTAGTGGTATGAACCGCACGGGAACCGCGGTGGTACCGCATCGTCAATGAAAAAATGCGTGTGTGTGTGTGTGTGTGTGTGTGTGTGTGTGTGTGTGTGTGTGTGAACACCTCCATTGACTTACATTGTAAATAAAACCGCCGCGGTTGAAACTGCTAGTGTGAACAGGGCCTTAGAACAAATATACTGACAGTAAAAAAAAAAAAAAAAAAAAAATCGTGATGAAATTACTTCGTAAAATAACTTGATATTTTTATTATTCTTATCAATTTATTTGTTTGGTTTATTTCTCTCATAAATGACTTTAGGAGTGTGGGCACCGTATGTGGTCGTGCCATGAGAGGGGCGTTGCGTAGGATCATCTCCCCCTACCCTATGACTTCCACCACTTGTACGTAACAATAACAGGAACATTAACGACACTTGTACTTTTACCATCAACAACAATAACAATAACAACACCTATATAACGTTCACTACCAACAATAACAATAACTACATAATGTTCACCAATAATAATAACAATAGCAACAACAACACCTATATAACGTTCACTACCACCAATAACAATAATTACATAATGTTCACCAATAATAATAATAATAACAAGAACAAGAACAAGAACAACAACACCTATATACCGTTCACTACCACCAATAACAATAATAACGACATAATGTTCCCCAATAATGACAGCAAGAACAACAACAACAATAACAACAACGACAACTATATAACGTTCACTACCACCAATAACAATAACTACATAATGTTCACCAATAATAATAACAATAACAAGAACGACAAGAACAACAACACCTATATACCGTTCACTACCACCAATAACAATAATAACTACATAATGTTCACCAATAATGACAGCAAGAACAACAATAACAACAACGACAATTATATAACGTTCACTACCACCAATAACAATAACTACATAGTGTTCACCAATAATAATAACAATAACAAGAACAACAACAACACCTATATAACGTTCACTACCACCAATAACAATAATAGCTACATAATGTTCACCAATAATGATAACAAGAACAACAAGTACAACAACAACAACACCTATATAACGTTCACTACCACCAATAACAATAATAACTACATAATGTTTACCAAGAACAAGAACAACAACAACACCTATGTAACGTTCACTACCACGAATAACAATAATAACTACATAATGTTCACCAATAATTATAACAAAAACAAGAACAAGAACAACAACACCTATATAACGTTCACTACCACCAATAACAATAATAACTACATAATATTCACTAATAACAATAACAAGAACAACGACAACAACAACACCTATATAGCGTTCACTACCACCAATTACAATAATACCTACTTAATGTTCACCAATAACAAGAACAAGAACAACAATAACAACACCTATATAACGTTCACTACCACCAATAACAATAATAACTACATAATGTTCACCAATAACAAGAACAAGAACAAGAACACCTATATAACGTTCACTACCACCAATAAGAATAATACCTACTTAATGTTCACCAATAACAAGAACAAAAACAACACCTCTATAACGTTCACTACCACCAATAACAATGATACCTACTTAATGTTCACCAATAAGAAGAACAAGAAAAAGAACAACAGGAGGTGTTTATGAGTTCCAAGAGAGACTTGGGACAATGTTGCAGTCGATTGATAAGACAGTGATAAGATTTCTCAGAATTTTTATCAATCAGTAGCTATGACTCACTTCCATGTCAGATAACGATAACAGTTATCCTTATCGTCTGCGTGCCGCCACGCGATTTTATTCAAACCATCCTGGACCCCGTTTCACACGGAACGACTTTTCGCCGTGCGCCGTCCACGGCACGACGTCGTGTCTATGGACGCTTTCTATGTGAAAGCGTTCCATAGACACCATTGGTTACTAGAGAACACGACGTCGTGTCGGGGACGTCGCACGGCGAAAAGTCGTTCCGTGTGAAACGAGGCTTATTGTTTGTATGACGTTCTCTCCGTCCGCTGAATAAAATAGTTTGGCGGCAGCCAGACCAAAGTCATGGATAAATAAATTTATATGGAAATGGTTACATAGATAAGTTAGTGAAGGAATAGAGAATAGATGAAGAGAGACATGATAGATAATGGAATGGAAGGATAGAATCTCTATTGTGAATAGAATCACCGACTTCCATATAGACTCTGGGACCGGACTTAGTGTACAATCGCTTGCAGAAGTCCGCCCTGTTCACACTAGCGGTTCAGTGACAACGTGAGTCTATGGAGCGTTCACACACAACCGCGCCATTTTTTCTTGACGATGCGGAAACCGCCGCTAGTGTAAACAGGGTCTTCGTCCAGTGTTTGGGTGCTGTTACTTGCGGCAAAGGTCAAGGGGATGACGGTTCGAACCCTGCCGCCGGCGAAGTTGGACCAAGGGTATGGTTCATTCAGTTCTACGGTGCTACCAAGTCTTCTGTGAGGGGCACCGTCCTAGCCTTCCGATAGGGGGGGGGGGGTTGAGACGCATGTCATAATCATCATCATCATCATCATCATCATCATAATCATGTAATAATTGTCAATAGAAGGTTTTCTTCTGCACAGGAATTGATGTTTGATATCAGATTGTTTTCACTGTACAAACGTGAGACAAAAAAAAAAAAAAGACAAAAAAAAGAAAATAAAGTAAACTTCCCATCTTACCGGGTCTGCCGTCAGGCGATTTTATTCATCCCCGTGTCGCCACCTCATAGGCCGAGAGAGGATTTACGTTTACTCCCTGTTCACATTAGCGGTTTGACCCGCACGGAAACCGCGGCGGTACCGCATCGTTAAAGCAAAACGGCGCGGCTGTGTGTGAACGCCTCCATTGACCACGGTTACACTCCAATCTTGGACGAAATCCAACTGAATCATTGGATTCCAACCATTCCGTTGACTAGAGTAACCGTGTCTTTAGCTTAGTTAAACCCGCTCAGTGAGATACCACATCTTTATATAATTTGTTCTGTTTGACCCAAGAAGCGAGACATCACGGTTAAGTGGTTATCATACTGGGCTAGTTTTCCTTCGACTTTCTACCTCCAACCTTCATCAGAATAACTGTGTGTGTGTTTAGCAGAGGGAAGGCAAGCAAGAGGTAGAGGAACAACCTGGAGAAGTTTGCACGAGTGATGGGGTTATCATATTGGGCAATTTTTCCTCCGACATCCTACCTCCAACCTCCATTTGAATAACTAAAATATGACGTCGCTTTCAGAAATCTAGATTTCTCTAAGGACATTTCATCAGTATGTCTAACATTTGCATAGGTTTGAAGCTTCTTAGTTCATAATTCATCTTTGCTATGATAGAGAACGGAAAGATGTAATTTGATATTTGGAGATTTGAAAATTCAAATATTGTAACCGAAGTCGTTTTTACTCCAGCGAACTCTCAACGGTCGACGCTGTCGAAGCCCGTGGAAGCCCAGTGTGATAACCCCAAGGGGAAGCCCAGTGTAATAACCCCAAGGTGAAGCCCTAGATTCTAAGAAGAATTTGCTTACGATTTGTCGCAAATATTTAATGAATTTGTAAACTGTTTAACCGACCCCCCTTGTGTTGATGTGTTTATGTTCCCATCTCTGTGTGTTTATGTGTGTTTGTTTGCTTATGTGAATCACCACCGTCGTCTTGGATCAAGTGTTGGACTCGTAATTGATAGCTAGTTCAGAGGCCATATATGGCCCGGTCTATGGGTAATACCCTGACTTAAAAAAAAAAAAAAAAAAAAAAAAAAAAAAAATCATCCTTGGGTAAGACTCGAACTTGGACCGTTGAATTAGCTGTCGAGAACGGTACCACTGCATTGTCGAGCCGTGTGTTCATGTGTTTTTATGTGTACTTGCCTAGCTTTAATGTATAGGGATAAAGCTATACTCGTGGGGTCCTGTCTGTGCTTCTGTCGGTTAAATTCTGTGTGTGTATGTGGTGTGTGTGTGTGTTTGTGTGTAAGTATGCTGTGTGTGTGTGTGTGTTTGTGTAAGTGTGCTGTATGTATATTTGTGTGTGATGTATGTGTGTATGTGTGCTGTGTTTGTGTGTGTGTATGTGTGTTGTGTGTGTGTTTGTGTATGTGTGCTGTATATGTGTTTTTGTCTGCTGCATGTGTGTTTGTATGAATATGTGTGCTCTCTCTCTCTCTCTCTCTCTCTCTCTCTCTGTGTGTGTGTGTGTGTGTGTGTGTGTGTATGTGTGTGTGTGTGTGTGTGTGTTAGAATGCTTGTTATCTCATTGGATACGACGTTACGGTAGTCCTCCATTCAGCCTTTTAGGGTTCAAATGGCTTCATGGGCCTAGACCAGCGTTTCTCAACCTTTTCCGACCATAGCACCCCTTGTTGTCATGTCTAAATAGTCCAGCACCCCTATCTCATTATGAGAAGGATAAAAAGAAAGTGAAGTGTACTGCTTGATTCATTTTCTTAGTTCCTTAGAACTGAAACAAATTGACAATATTTTTCGTAGAAGAAATAAGAACACCCTAGAAAAATAAGATAGCATGGAAAAAGTCAAATATGGACAATTAGGTAATTAATGATACATATATCAATGTGATTTTTGTGTGCATCACTTCACAGCACCCCCTATAATTGACTTCAGCGCCCCAGGTTAGGAAACGCTGACTTAACCCATTCAACTCCGATGACAAGATGTCTTGTCATTTGGTCAAATAAAACAAAAAATCATAAAACACCAAAATGTTTGATCAAACACCAGAAAAATATGACGTCAATCCTCGCTTCGCTCTCAGCGAAGCGAGGATTGACGTCATATTTTTCTGGTGTTTGATCAAACATTTTGGTGTTTTATGATTTTTTGTTTTATTTGACCAAATGACAAGACATCTTGTCATCGGAGTTGAATGGGTTAACCTAGCATCTGACTTGATCCGTTCCTCTCCCCCCACGCAGGACTCGAAGCGGTAATGGTCACCTCGGAGCATTGACCCGGGTAAGTATTTGTTATGAATTTTATTTCATTTATTCATTTGTCCATTTAATGATTTATCTATTTACTAATTTAATTTTCCTCGTCCGTAGGATAAGATTTAGCCTAACTACGGGGAAATAATAGTCATCTTTAGTTTTAATTAACTGCGTTAGTTTTTTTTTTTTTTAACTAAGGGAAATAGTCATTGTTATTATGTTTGACACGATAAAGGTTATTATTATTTTATTATATTATTATTATTGCAAAATCCTCTGTGAGGGGCACTGTTCTAGCCTCCTAACAAGGGGAAGCTCGTGCCGTTAAACCGAATTATTATCATCATTATTGTTATTGTTATCTTTATTATTACTTTACTCACTTATTTATCCATTATATTTGTTTATATTTTTTAATCAAGTCATTAGATGCCAGCAAAGCGAGGTAACTAGGCTTGGAGGCTAAAGACGAGTAGATAAAAAAATAAAGAAGTAAATTAACGGTGGATCGTCGCGTCGAAGGGCTGAACTCGTTCTCCATTATTTGGACCTCCTAAGTACTTCTGACAGCCGCCAGGCGATTTTAACCATCCCAGGTGGCTAGCGTGACGACTACCATAATTGAGATGTTCCCGACATGACGCCCGCGGTCAGGTCGTGAGGACTGCGATGCAGGCTTAGGGAAGACCACACACACATACGCGCGCGCACATACGTACACATATACTCATAGATTGGGCTATGTGTATGAGCTCTGAACTCTCAACCGGGAGGGTAATAGCTGTCGATCACGAGTCCTACACTTGATGCAAGACCGTGATGAAACACCTACATATATACATAGATGCCTAAGTACACACGTGATATATATATCTGTATATATATATATATATATATATATATATATATATATATATATATATATATATATATATCACGAAGAATCCACAGTCGGAATAAAAGGAAACTTAGAAGAAAGTATAAGTTCTATATTTTGGCTAATAGCTATAGCCCTCCTCAGGAAAGTACAGATTACAAGAAATGATAGACATAAACACAATTGAGATGCAAATGGAGGAGGAACAGGCATAGCTAGACACAAGCAGGGCGGAGTCAGAAGGGAGGAGATATGGGTGCCGGTTTAGTATGTGGCCTACCTCTTTGAAACTGGTTTAGTATGTGGCCTACCCTATTTGAATGTGTCCTACCTCAGGAAAAATTTGAAACAAACAACAATACTTTGAATTTTTTTTTCATTTAATAATTAAAAAGCAATTTATTAACAAGTCATACTAAACCGGCACCGAGATATGTGGGTAGAGGTGTGAGTCAGAAGGGATGCATTGTACCTTGTGCTGACGTCACTGATCTGTTGGGGACACTCAAAACTGACCCATGGGTTACCAAAGCTACGCAAATACGCCATCACGTGTTGAAGTTTTACTTTAGATCTGTATACATTGTTCGCCTTTTAAGTGAAAGTGGTTTTCTGTGATGTTGTATTAATACAATAATCACTGAAGATGTATTTTGTATAGATTTTGGTCCTCTCTTTTTCTCTCATTCTCTCCTCTCTCTCTCTCTCTCTCTCTCTCTCTCTCTCTCTCTCTCTCTCTCTCTCTCTCAGTCTATCTCTCTCTCTCTCTCTCTCTCTCTCTCTCTTTCTCTCAGTCTATCTCTCTCTCCCTCCCTCATTCTCTCTATCTCCTTCTGTCTCTCCTCTCTTTCTCTCTCTCATTCAATCTCTCTTTCCTTCTCTCTCTTTCATTCTCTCTCTTTCTCTCCTTTTCTCTCTCTCTCTTTCTCTCTCTCTCTCTCTGTCTCTCCCTCTCCCTCATTCTCTCTCTCTCTCCTCCTCCTCCTCCTCCTCCTCCTCCTCTTCCTTTTCTCTCTCCCTCATTCTCTCTCTCTCTCTACTCCTCCTCCTCTCTTTCTCTCTATGTCTCTGGCTCTGTGGTCTCTGTTGAAGCAAAGCTTTAAAGATCGTACTAGAAATGATAAACCTTTTGCTGCAATTTACGACTCTGGTCCTTCATTATCCTCTGCCCCGAGCGGATTACGAGGTCAAGGTATTGTTTTTGGTCGACTCTGTGTACTTTTTTGTTATTTCGTTTCTGTGTTTATATATATATATATATATATATATAAATATATATATAAATATATATATATATTTTTTTTTTTTTTTTTTTTTTTTTTTTTTAAGAACCCTAGTTCCGAAAAGGTTGCATATATTAAAATATTTACTAAAACGATCATTCTTCGATTGTCCCAGGTAGGAAACTGTAACCTGCAATGACGCATAGAAAGTCGCTTTGTCATCTTTTTCGCTTGGCACGGAAACCTTTGACCTTGTGTGACCTGGAAAGGTCAGACTCGAAGGTCAATCACATCTAAAGACCTGCAGCTAGAAAATGGTGTCAGATTCATGTTACCAGCGCTTCTGTCCACACTGGCAGTCTGTTGTGAGTGCTGTTAACAACATGAAGGGAAGTCCTCAGTGGTCTCTAACTTTGTAGAGCAAACCTCTAACAAATTTGTTATCACACAACTCGTGGCGCAGTTGGTAGAGTTCCCGGCTGCCACTACGGAGGTCCGGGTTCGAATCCGCCTAGGGCTTAAAATAATTTCAGTACCGCTGCGGTGCGGGTTGTTATTCCAACTCTCGTGAGCGGGGAGTTGGGTGTGTGTGTGCGTGTAAGGTCACAGCATTACCCATAGATCGGTCATATACGAGCTCTGAGTTCTCTTCCGGGAGGGAAATATCTGCCGATCACGAGTCCAACACGTGATCCAAAGACAGCACCGACCGTTGAGAGTTCGTTGGAGTGAAAACGACTTCGGTTACAATATTTTAATTTTCAAATCTCCAAATACCAAATTACATCTTTCCGTTCTCTATCACATAGGTAAAAATAACAGTAAGTACGATTACAAGTTATTTGGAAATTCGTTAACAAAAGTGGATAGTGAAAAAGATCTCGGCGTAATTATTAGTAACGATCTCAAATCATCCAAGCAGTGTATTTCAGCCTCTGAGAAAGCAAATAAGATTCGAGGACTGATTGCGTGATTTTTATGATTTCAAAAGTCCATCACTCGTTAACAAGCTATATAAATCGTTAGTTCGTCCACATTTGGAACATGCTGTTTCCGTATGGTCACCGAATCTCATTAAAGACATTGACAGACTGGAAAAAGTACAACGGCGAGCCACAAAACTGATTCCAAATATCAAAAATAAATCATACGAAAATCGACTAAAACATATGAATCTGTTTTCCCCAAAAAAGCGTAGACTCAGAGGTGACTTGATACAGGTCTTTAAAATTCTAAAGGGAATTGACAACATCAAAAGTGACAAAATTTTCACACTGAATGAGAATCAGACAAGAAACAATGGTCTCAAACTGTCCGGAAATAGATTCAATTTGGAAGTAGGTAGAAACAACTTTGCCAACCGTGAAGTTAATGAATGGAATAAACTTCCTGCACAGGTAGTGCAATGTAGTTCAGTTCGAAGCTTTAAGAATCATTTAGATAAACACCTAAGTAAGATGCTGTAATGATTATAATTTATTTCATATTATTTGTTTTTGTTTTGTTATCATTTGTCTGTTTTGATTTTCATTTATTATTAGTTATATGTCAATTCATTATTATTTACTATTTATCTGTTTGTTTATTATTTAACTATACCTATGTATTTATTTATGTATTTTATTTGTTATTTACATTATTATAGTTTTTATTTATCATCTTATTATTATTATGATTTTTTTTCGCATCCGACCTAGATATGGACCAAAAGGTCTCCTGTCGGCATGCTCCGCCTTTGTAATCCTTTGTAATCCTTATCATAGCAAAGATGAATTATGAACTATACGAGTGTTAGACATACTGATGAAACGTCCTTAGAGAAGTCTAGATTTCTGTAAGCAAAGTCATATTCTAGTTATTCAAATGGAGGTTGGAGGTAGAATGTCGGAGGAAAATTAGCCCAGTGTGATAACCCCTTTAAGCTTTCGAGACATATCGGCCATTTTGTTTTCCGCTCTGGATGAGATCCCTGTATTTAATTTCCAAAAACAATGATAATGATAATACAATTATAGTAATGACAATGATAGTAATATTAAGAATTATGGTAATGATTTTTATAGTAAGGAGGAAGAATATGATTAATAGTAATGACAATGAAATTATAATAATAACAATAGTAATAGCAATGATAATAACAGTAATAATGATAATGCTAGTATAATAATAATAATAATAATAATAATAATAATAGTAATAATAATAATGATAATTAATAATAATAATAATAATAATATTAACAATAATAATAATAATAATGATAATGAAATAATAATAATAACAGTAACAATAATAATGATAATAATAATAACAATAGTAATAACAATAATGATAATAACAAAATTTGTAATCGTAATACTTCTTGCTATGTTCGTCAGCTCAACGAAGAGCCAAGAGGAAGTGGAATGACGTGCTAAAAGAGGAAACACGAACAAACAAAAACAAATAAACTACAAAAAAAAAGTTGTAAAAAGAATGTTACAATTGCTGCACTTACTAGACCGTGGAAGGCGCCATGTTCAGTCACCATGATGCTGTGGAGGACACAGGAACCTGACCCACCTTGTTCTCATATAACAAAAGATGTATATATACATGCGTATGTGTAGCCTACATATGATTTACGCTAACGTTTCGACCAGCTTGGTCTTCTTTAGAAAAAGAAAAAGAAAAATCTGTACATCTCCCCGAAGACCAAGTTGGTGAAACGTTTGAGTAAATAAATTCCCATATCGTCTTCTTTTTACTACTACCACCCAATATATATATATATATATATATATATATATATATATATATATATATACATATATATATATATATATATATATATATATATATATATATATATATGTATGTACCTATGTACATATATATGTATATATATGTATATATATGTATATATATATATATATATATATATATATATATATATATATATATATATATATATATTATATGGTAATTAGTGGGTCACGTTCATACGACCGTGATGGTCATTTAATGATTTGTCCCAGCTGTCTGCAGACGATTTTAATCGGCCGAGGATAGGCGCCCTTAGGCTTCAACAAGTCTCAAGTGGATCAAGACCCTTGGTGGACTGAGAAAGGGGGAGGGGGGACCCAGTCGCGTTCTTCCTTAGAGGGGTTTTACACGGTCTAGGTTCGTCGAACGCGGTTCGACAGACACGTGTGAACGTGTGAACGGGGTATTTGGGGTTTAACCAACGTGTTCGACAACCAAATACCCCGTTCACACGTTCACACATCACTTTAAACACGTGTCTGTCGTACCGCGTTCGACGAACCCCCTCTTAGTCAACTCTGATTGCGCAAGTGTGGGAACAATGTGGCCACATTCTTATCCCACAATCCACAGGAGGATAAGGGGTACAACAGAAACAAGGGATAGTAAGAATAGATGGACAAATAAGCAGATTAGTAGATAAAAGATCTTATGCATATGAAAGAAATATATAAAGAGAACATGACGAATGGTCAATTAGTGATACCTGGTAGTTTACATTTATTTATTTATTTACTTACTTATTTGTTTTCTTTGAAGAGCGTAGAAGATGACCGTCCTAGATTTATACGCAGTGTAAAAAAATATATATATAAAAAAAAAAACGAAAAAAAAAATTAAATACAGTTTGGTTGCTATGGAAACCACGAAAGAGGTCGCCGTTGTCAACAGTGGTATTATTGCTCTCAGTAAATACTGATAATAATGATAAGTTTCGATGAAGACAAGGGCCCTAACAGGGCCCTCCGAGGCCCTCAGTCCCCCCGCCGTTCCCCACTTCCTAATGATCCAATTATGACGTAAATTATTGCGTCATAAAACCACGTCACTTTTTTTCTTCCAGTAATGAAGTTGGAGGAGAAGGAGATGAAGTTGGAGGAGAAGGAGGAGGAGGTGAAGTTGTCCTTGAAGTTGAAGCGGAAGGCGCTCAAAGTGATCCACCACTGATCCACTGATCCGAAGGCCACGGGAGGTCGCGATCAATCGCGTCCCCCACCCTCTCTGTGCTTTTATTTATTTATTCATTTTTATTGTTATTATTATTATTGTTATCGTTATTATTCTATGATGATGCCAAGCGATAATATTCAGGTGTAGGTAGCAACTTACTTTATCAGATCTTGTTGTTCGGCCATATTTATTTGGAAACTATTTGTTTTATATATATGTTATTATTTTCTCAAAAATATCTACATGTTTATTCATTATTATTTTCATTTTAACAATTTGTGCGAACATATTTCCTTCATAAATTTATTTCATCAAAGAAAACGATTAGACTCGGGCCGTATTCTAAAAGAACGAATTATTGAAGGGGTAACTATAAAAAAAATCAGACAACACGATTTCATTTAATTTTCTAGGAATTTGAAAACTGTCGAAGATAAGGAGCATTGGTAGTAATGGAATTCGATTAAAGAAAACGAGGGGGAAGGAATGACTTTAGATTTAAAATTCTACAAAAAAGAATAAACGAAAAAAGAGTATGTAAACAATGTCACCTCTACGGACCAATGGCACGCTTCTACCATCACTCCTTTCCTTTATCATATGATCATATCTGTGACTTCATAAAAAGGGCTGAGTATGGGTTACCCCCACAGCTTCACTGAGTGTCAAACCCACCCCCCCATCCTCACCCTCTCATCCATTCCTGAGGAGAATATCCCATTGGGCCTCGGCATCCATTCATCCATTCACAACTTTGCTGCACTCATCCCTAAGTATCCTCTCTTCTCTGCTCGACAGACATTCCGCTTACATCATAAACTCCTTTCATTCCATCCGATCTTCTCATTCTCGGTCTGAGCTTCAAGCTCATTCCATCCACTTCTCGTTACATTATTAATATACTTTTATTTTTTATTAATTTATTCATATATTTGTATTTGGTTGTTATATATATATATATATATACATATATATATATATATATATATATATATATGTGTGTGTGTGTGTGTGTGTGTGTGTGTGTGTGTGTGTGTGTGTGTGTGTATCTCTCTCCCTCTCTCTCTCTCTCTCTCTCTCTCTCTCTCTCTCTCTCTCTCTCTCTCTCTCTCTCTCTCTCTCTCTCTCTCGACTTTCCTCATCCATTCCTTCCATATGCTCATACGACATCCGCACTTTATTCCGACATCCATCTATCCATCTATCCATCATTGAAACGCCCGACACAAACAAAACAAAACGACAAAAACAAAAAAAACACGCGAAGTCAAGATGTCCTTACGTCAAAGCAACAAAAATATAAAGCCCCGCAATAAGTAAGTAAATAAATGAATAAACAGACAATAATAATAATAATAATAATAATAATAATAATAATAATAATAATAATAATAATAATAATGATAATAATAATAATAACAACAACAACAATAACAACAACAACAATAAAAATGATAATGATAATAATGATAATAATAATAATGATAATAATAACAATGATAATAATAATAATAATAATAATAACAATAATAATAATAATAATAATAACACAAACAAAAACAACAATAGTACTCATAATAATGATAATGATAATAATAATAATAAAAATAATGACAACAACAATGATAATAATAATAATAACAATAACAATAATAATGATGATAATGACAATAGCGATTATACAAGTAATTATAATGATAATAGTAAAATGAATACAGAACAAAAAGATTCAATAAGGGACGTCTACAGACCTCAGCTTCCTCGGTCTGCTCCCGAGACCTCGATTTCCTCGGTCTGCTCTCGAGACCTCAGCTTCCTCGATCTGCTCCCGAGACCTCCGCTTCCTCGGTCTGCTCCAGAGGCCTCAGCTTCCTCAGTCTGCTCCCGAGACCTTAGCTTCCTCGGTCTGGTCCCGAGACCTCAGCTTCCTCGGTCTGCTCCCGAGATCTCAGCTTCCTCGGTCTGCTCCCGAGACTTCAGCTTCCTCGGTCTTCTCCCGAGACCTCAGCCTCCTCGGTCTCCTCCCGAGACCTCAGCTTCCTCGGTCTGCTCTCGAGACCTCAGCTTCCTCGGTCTGCTCCCGAGACCTCAGCATCCTCGGTCTGCTCCCGAGACCTTAGTTTCCTCGGTCTACACCCGAGACCTCAGCTTCCTCGGTCTGCTCCCGAGACCTCAGCTTCCTCGGTGTGCTCCCGAGACCTCACCTTCCTCGGTCTGCTCCCGAGACCTCAGCTTCCTCGGTCTACTCCCGAGACCTCCGCTTCCTCGGTTTGCTCCCGAGACCTCAGCATCCTCGATCTGCTCCCGAGACCTCAGCTTCCTCGATCTGCTCCCGAGACCTCAGATTCCTCGGTCTACACCCGAGACCTCAGCTTCCTCGGTCTGCTCCCGAGACCTCAGCTTCCTCAGTCTGCTCCCGAGACCTCAGCCTCCTCAGTCTGCTCCCGAGACCTCAGCTTCCTCGGTCTGGTCCCGAGACCTCAACTCTCTAGGTCTGCTCCCGAGACCTCAACTCTCTAGGTGTGCTCCCGAGACCTTAGCTTCCTCGGTCTGCTCCCGAGACCTCCGCTTCCTCGGTCTGCTCCCGAGACCTCCGCTTCCTCGGTCTGCTCCCGAGACCTCAGCTTCCTCGGTCTGCTCCCGAGACCTCAGCTTCCTCAGTCTGCTCCCGAGACCTCAGCTTCCTCAGTCTGCTCCCGAGACCTCAGCCTCCTCAGTCTGCTCCCGAGACCTCAGCTCTCTAGGTCTGCTCCCGAGACCTTAGCTTCCTCGATCTGCTTCCGAGACCTCAGCTTCCTCGGTCTGCTACCGAGACCTCCGCTTCCTCGGTCTTCTCCCGAGACCTCAGCATCCTCGGTCTGCTCCCGAGACCTCAGCTTCCTCGGTGTGTTCCCGAGACCTCAGCTTCCTCGGTCTTCTCCCGAGACCTCAGCTTCCACGGTCTGCTCCCGAGACCTCCGCTTCCTTGGTCTGCTCCCAAGACATCAGCTTCCTCGGTCTTCTCCCGAGACCTCAGCTGCCTCAGTCTGCTCCCGAGACCTCCGCTTCCTCGGTCTGCTCCCGAGACCTCAGCTTCCTCGGTCTGCTCCCGAGACCTCCGCTTCCTCGGTTTGCTCCCGAGACCTCAGCATCCTCGGTCTGCTCCCGAGACCTCAGCTTCCTCAGTCTGCTCCCGAGACCTCAGTTTCCTCGGTCTTCTCCCAAGACCTCAGCTTCCTAGGTCTGCCCCCGAGACCTCAGCTTCCTCGGTGTTTTCCCGAGACCTCAACTTCCTCGGTCTGCTCCCCAGACCTCAGCTTCCTCAGTCTGCTCCCGAAACCTCAGCTTCCTCTGTCTGCTCACGAGACCTCAGCTTCCTCGGTCTCCTCCCGAGACCTCAGCTTCCTCAGTCTGCTCCCGAGACCTCAGCTTCGTCGATCTGCTCCCGAGACCTCAGCGTTTTCGGTCTGCTTAGAGACAGTTTCCTCGGTTTGCTCCCGAGAGCTCAGCTTCCTCGGTCTGCTCCCAAGACCTCAGCTTCCACGGTCTGCTCCCGAGACCTCAGCTTCCTCAGTCTACTCCCAAGACCTCAGCTTCCTCGGTCTGGTCCCGAGACCTCAGCTTCCTCGGTCTGGTCCCCAGACCTCAGCTTCCTCAGTCTGCTCCCGAGACCTCAGCCTCCTCGGTCTTCTCCCGAGACCTCAGCTTCCTCAGTCTGCTCCCGAGACCTCAGCTTCCTCGATCTGCCCCCGAGACCTCAGCTTCCTCGGTCTACTCCCGAGACCACCGCTTTCTCGGTTTGCTCCCGAGACCTCAGTTACCTCGGTCTGCTTAGAGACCTCAGCTTCTTCGGTCTGCTCCCGAGATCTCAGCTTCCTCGGTCTGCTCCCGAGACCTCAGCTTCCTCGACCTGCTCCCGAGACCTCAGCTTCCTCGGTCCTGTCCCGAGACCTCAGCCTCCTCGGTCTGCTCCCGAGACCTCAGCTTCCTCGGTGTGTTCCCGAGAATTCAGCTTCCTCGGTCTGCTCCCGAGACCTCCGCTTCCTCGGTCTGCTCCCGAGACCTCCGCTTCCTCGGTCTGCTCCCGAGACCTCAGCTTCCTCAATCTGCTCCCGAGACCTCAGCCTCCTCAGTCTGCTCCCGAGACCTCAGCCTCCTCGGTCTGCTCCCGAGACCTCAGCTCTCTAGGTCTGCTCCCGAGACCTTAGCTTCCTCGATCTGCTTCCGAGACCTCAGCTTCCTCGGTCTGCTCCCGAGACCTCAGCTTCCTCGGTCTGCTCCCGAGACCTCAGCTTCCTCGGTCTGCTCCCGAGACCTCAGCTTCCTCGGTCTGCTCCCGAGACCTCAGCTTCCTCGGTCTTCTCCCGAGACCTCAGCCTCCTCGGTCTGCTCCCGAGACCTCGGCTTCCTCGGTCTGCTCCCGAGACCTCAGCTTCCTCGGTCTTCTCCCGAGACCTCAGCTTCCTCGGTCTTCTCCCGAGACCTCAGCTTCCTCGGTCTGCTCCCGAGACCTCAGCTTCCTCGGTCTGCTCCCGAGACCTCCGCTTCCTCGGTCTGCTCCCGAGACCTCAGCGTCCTCGGTCTGCTCCCGAGACCTCAGCTTCCTCGGTCCGCTCCCGAGATCTCAGCTTCCTCGGTCTTCTCCCAAGACCTCCGCTTTCTCTGTCCGTCCCCGAGACCTCAGCTTTCTCGGTGTTTTCCCGAGACCTCAACTTCCTCGGTCTGCTCCCCAGACCTCAGCTTCCTCAGTCTGCTCCCGAAACCTCAGCTTCCTCTGTCTGCTCACGAGACCTCAGCTTCCTCGGTCTCCTCCCGAGACCTCAGCTTCCTCAGTCTGCTCCCGAGACCTCAGCTTCGTCGATCTGCTCCCGAGACCTCAGCGTTTTCGGTCTGCTTAGAGACAGTTTCCTCGGTTTGCTCCCGACACCTCAGCGTCCTCTGTCTGCTCACGAGACCTCCGCTTCCTCGGTCTCCTCCCGAGACCTCAGCTTCCTCGGTCTGGTCCCGAGACCTCAGCTTCCTCGGTCTGGTCCCCAGACCTCAGCTTCCTCAGTCTGCTCCCGAGACCTCAGCCTCCTCGGTCTTCTCCCGAGACCTCAGCTTCCTCAGTCTGCTCCCGAGACCTCAGCTTCCTCGATCTGCCCCCGAGACCTCAGCTTCCTCGGTCTACTCCCGAGACCACCGCTTTCTCGGTTTGCTCCCGAGACCTCAGTTACCTCGGTCTGCTTAGAGACCTCAGCTTCTTCGGTCTGCTCCCGAGATCTCAGCTTCCTCGGTCTGCTCTTGAGACCTCAGCTTCCTCGACCTGCTCCCGAGACCTCAGCTTCCGCGGTCCTGTCCCGAGACCTCAGCCTCCTCGGTCTGCTCCCGAGACCTCAGCTTCCTCGGTGTATTCCCGAGAATTCAGCTTCCTCGGTCTGCTCCCGAGACCTCCGCTTCCTCGGTCTGCTCCCGAGACCTCCGCTTCCTCGGTCTGCTCCCGAGACCTCAGCTTCCTCAATCTGCTCCCGAGACCTCAGCCTCCTCAGTCTGCTCCCGAGACCTCAGCCTCCTCGGTCTGCTCCCGAGACCTCAGCTCTCTAGGTCTGCTCCCGAGACCTTAGCTTCCTCGATCTGCTTCCGAGACCTCAGCTTCCTCAGTCTGCTCCCGAGACCTCCGCTTCCTCGGTCTGCTCCCGAGACCTCAGCATCCTCGGTCTGCTCCCGAGACCTCAGCTTCCTGGGTCTGCTCCCGAGACCTCAGCTTCCTCGGTCTTATCCCGAGACCTCAGCTTCCTCAGTCTGCTCCCGAGACCTCAGCTTCCTCGGTGTGTTCCCGAGACCTTAGCTTCCTCGGTCTTGTCCCGGGACCTCAGCTTCCTCGGTCTTGTCCCGAGACCTCAGCTTCCTCGGTCTGCTCCCGAGACCTCAGCTTCCTCAGTCTGCTCCCGAGACCTCAGCCTCCTCGGTTTGCTCCCGAGACCTCAGCTCTCTAGGTCTGCTCCCGAGACCTTAGCTTCCTCGATCTGCTCCCGAGACCTCAGCTTCCTCGGTCTGCTCCCGAGACCTCAGCTTCCTCGGTCTGCTCCCGAGACCTCAGCTTCCTCGATCTGCTCCCGAGACCTCAGCTTCCTCGATCTGCTCCCGAGACCTCAGCTTCCTCGGTCCTGTCCCGAGACCTCAGCGTCCTCGGTCTGCTTAGAGACAAATTCCTTGGTCTGCTCCCGAGACCTCAGCTTCCTCAGTCTGCTCCCAAGACCTCAGCTTCCTCGGTCTGCTCCCGAAGCCTCAGCTTCTTCAGTCTACTCCCGAGACCTCAGCTTCCTCGGTCTGCTCCCGAGACCTCAGCTTCCTCGGTCTGCTCCCGAGACCTCAGCTTTCTCGGTCTGCTCCCGAGACCTCAGCTTCCTCAGTCTGTTCCCGAGACCTCAGCTTCCTCAGTCTGCTCCCGAGACCTCAGCTTCCTCGGTCTGCTCCAGAGACCTCAGCTTCCTCGGTCTGCTCCCGAGACTTCAGCTTCCTCGGTCTGCTCCCGAGACCTCAGCTTCCTCGATCTGCTCCCGAGACCTCAGCGTCCTCGGTCTGCTTAGAGACAGTTTCCTCGATCTGCCCCCGAGACCTCAGCTTCCTCGGTCTGCTCCCGAGACCTCAGCTTCCTCGGTCTGCTCCCAAGACCTCAGCTTCCTCAGTCTGCTCCCGAGACCTCAGCTTCCTCGGTCTGGTCCCGAGACCTCAGCCTTCTCAGTCTACTGCCGAGACCTCAGCTTCCTCGGTCTGCTCCCGAGACCTCAGCCTCCTCGGTCTTCTCCCGAGACCTCAGCTTCCTCAGTCTGCTCCCGAGACCTCAGCTTCCTCGGTCTGCCCCCGAGACCTCCGCTTCCTCGGTCTACTCCCGAGACCACCGCTTTCTCGGTTTGCTCCCGAGACCTCAGTCACCTCGGTCTGCTTAGAGACCTCAGCTTCTTCGGTCTGCTCCCGAGATCTCAGCTTCCTCGGTCTGCTCTTGAGACCTCAGCTTCCTCAATCTGCTCCCGAGACCTCAGCTTCCCCGGTCCTGTCCCGAGACCTCAGCCTCCTCGGTCTGCTCCCGAGACCTCAGCTTCCTCGGTGTGTTCCCGAGACCTCAGCTTCCTCGGTCTGCTCCAGAGACCTCAGCTTCCTCGGTCTGCTCCCGAGACCTCAACTTCCCCGGTTTGCTCCCGAGACCTCAGCTTCCTCAGTCTGGTCCCGAGACCCTAGCTCCCTCAGTCTGTTCCCGAGACCTCAGCTTCCTCGGTCTGCTCCCGAGACCTCAGCTTCCTCGGTCTGCTCCCGAGACCTCAGCTTCCTCGGTCTGGTCCCCAGACCTCAGCTTCCTCGGTCTATTCCCGAGACCTCATCTTCCTCGGTCTGCTCCCGAGACCTCAGCTTCCTCGCTCTGCTCCCTAGACCTCAGCTTCCTCGATCTGCTCCCGAGACCTCAGCTTCCTCGGTCTGCTCCCGAGACCTCAGCTTCCTCAGTCTGCTCCCAAGACCTCAGCTTCCTCGGTCTGCTCCCGAGACCTCAGCTTCCTCTGTCTAAACCCGAGACCTCAGCTTCCTCGGTCTGCTCCCGAGACCTCAGCTCTCTAGGTCTGCTCCCGAGACGTTAGCTTCCTCGATCTGCTCCCGAGACCTCAGCTTCCTCGATCTGCTCCCGAGACCTCCGCTTTCTCGGTCTGCTCCCGAGAACTCAGCATCCTCGGTCTGCTCCCGAGACCTCAGCTTCCCCGGTATGCTCCCGAGATCTCAGCTTCCTCAGTCTGCTGTCGAGACCTTAGCTTTCTCAGTCTGCTCCAGAGACCTCAGCTTCCTCGGTCTGCTCCGGAGACCTCAGCTCCCTCGGTCTGGTCCCGAAACCTCAGCTTCCTCGGTCTGCTCCCGAGACCTCAGCTTCCTCGGTCTGCTCCCGAGACCTCAGCTTCCTCGATCTGCTCCCGAGACCTTAGCTTCCTCGGTCTACACCCGAGACCTCAGCTTCCTCAGTCTGCTCCCGAGACCTCAGCTTCCTCAGTCTGCTCCCGAGACCTCAGCTTCCTCAGTCTGCTCCCGAGACCTTAGCTTTCTTAGTCTGTTCCCGAGACCTCAGCTTCCTCGGTCTGCTCCTGAGACCTCATCTTCCTCGGTCTGGTCCCCAGACCTCAGCTTCCTCGGTCTGCTCCCGAGACCTCCGTTTCCTCGTTTTGCTCCCGAGACCTCAGCATCGTTGGTGTTCTCCCGAGACCTTAGCTTCCTCAGTCTGTTCCCGAGACCTCAGCTTTCTCTGTCTGCTCCCGAGACCTCAGCTTCTTCGGTCTGGTCCCGAGACCTCAGCTTCCTCGGTCTGGTCCCGAGACCTATTCCTCGGTCTGCTCCCGAGACCTCAGCATCCTCGGTCTGCTCCCGAGACTTCAGCTTCCTCGGTCTGCTCCCGAGACCTCAGCTTCCTCGGTCTGCTCCCGAGACCTCAGTTTCCTCGGTCTGCTCCCGAGACCTCAGCTTCCTCAGTCTGCTCCCGAGACCTCAGCTTCCTCAGTCTGCTCCCGAGACCTTAGCCTCCTCGGTCTGCTCCCGAGACCTCAGCTCTCTAGGTCTGCTCCCGAGACCTTAGCTTCCTCGATCTGCTTCCGAGACCTCAGCTTCCTCGGTCTGCTCCCGAGACCTCCGCTTCCTCAGTCTGCTCCAGAGACCTCAGCATCCTCGGTCTACACCCGAGACCTCAGCTTCCTCGGTCTGCTCCCGAGACCTCAGCTTCCTCGGTCTTCTCCCGAGACCTCAGGTTCCTAGGTCTGCTCCCGAGACCTCAGCTTTCTCGGTGTGTTCCCGAGACCTCAGCTTCCTCGGTCTTGTCCCGAGACCTCAGCTTCCTCGATCTGCTCCCGAGACCTCAGCTTCCTCGGTGTGTTCCCGAGACCTCAGCTTCCTCAGTCTGCTCCCGAGACCTCAGCTTCCTCGGTTTGCTCCCGAGACCTCAGCTCTCTAGGTCTGCTCCCGAGACCTTAGCTTCCTCGGTCTGCTCCCGAGACCTCAGCTTCCTCGATCTGCTCCCGAGACCTCAGCTTCCTCGGTCTGCTCCCGAGACCTCAGCTTCCTCGGTCTGCTCCCGAGACCTCAGCTTCCTCGATCTGCTCCCGAGACCTCAGCGTCCTCGGTCTGCTTAGAGACAAATTCCTTGGTCTGCTCCCGAGACCTCAGCTTCCTCGGTCTGCTCCCAAGACTTCAGCTTCCTCGGTCTGCTCCCGAGACCTCAGCTTCCTCAGTCTGCTCCCGAGACCTCAGCTTCCTCGGTCTGCTCCCGAGACCTCAGCTTTCTCGGTCTGCTCCCGAGACCTCAGCTTCCTCAGTCTGCTCCCGGGACATCAGCTTCCTCAGTCTGCTCCCGAGACCTCAGCTTCCCCGGTTTGCTCCCGAGACCTCAGCTTCCTCGGTCTGCTCCCGAGACCTCAGCTTCCTCGGTCTGCTCCCGAGACCTCAGCTTCCTCGGTCTGGTCCCGAGACCTCCGCTTTCTTGGTCTGGTCCCGAGACCTCAGCTTCCCCGGTTTGCTCCCGAGACCTCAGCTTCCTCGATCTGGTTCCGAGACCTCAGCTTCCTCGGTCTGCTCCCGAGACCTCAGCTTCCTTGGGCTTCTCCCGAGACCTCAGCTTCCTCGGTCTGCTGAGAGACCTCAGCTTCCTCGGTCTGCTCCCGAGACCTCAGCATCCTCGGTCTGCTCCCGAGACCTCAGCTTCCTCGGTCTGCTCCCGAGACCTCAGCTTCCTCGGTCTACTCCCGAGACCTCTGCTTCCTCGATATGCTCCCGAGACCTCAGCTTCTTCGGTCTGGTCCCGAGACCTCAGCTTCCTCGGTTTGCTCCCGAGACCTCAGCTTCCTCGGTCTGGTCCCGAGACCTCCGCTTTCTTGGTCTGCTCCCGAGACCTCAGCTTCCTAGGTCTGCTCCCGAGACCTCAGCTTCCTCGGTCTGGTTCCGAGACCTCAGCTTCCTCAGTCTGGTCCCGAGACCTCAGCTTCTTCGGTCTGCTCCCGAGACCTCAGCTTCCTCGATCTGCTCCCGAGACCTCAGCTTCCTCGGTCTGCTCCCGAGACCTCAGCATCCTCGGTCTGCTCCCGAGACCTCAGGTTCCTCGGTCTTGTCCCGAGACCTCAGCCTTCTCAGTCTACTGCCGAGACCTCAGCTTCCTCGATATGCTCCCGAGACCTCAGCTTCCTCAGTCTGGTCCCGAGACCTCAGCTTCCTCGGTTTGCTCGCGAGACCTCAGCTTCCTCGATCTGGTTCCGAGACCTCAGCGTCCTCGGTCTTGTCCCGAGGCCTCAGCTTCCTAGGTCTGGTCCCGTGACCTCAGCTTCCTCGGTCTGCTCCGAGACCTCCGCCTCCTCGGTCTGCTCATTGACCTAAACTTGACAATTGGCATCGAAGACTCTTAACGGAAATGAAAAATGAGATTGTTGTTCCACTAAAGATATTTTCAAGAAACCCATCATATCCGGAGATGTCCCAAGTGAATAGAAGTTAGCCAACGTTACTATCATATTCCAAAAAGGTGACAAAAAGTACAGGCTTATAAACTTGACTTCAATCGTAGGAAAATGTTGAAAATTACAGTGGTGATATCGAACATTATTTGGAAAGTTACTGTTTGATAAATGATAGCCAACATAGAGTCAGACGGAAACGTTCTTGCGTGACCTCGAATTCTGCAACACAGTTATTTGGAATTATGACAAAAGAAACAATATAGATTTAATATATCTAGACTTTGTAAAAGCTTTTGATACCGTCCCCTACGAAAGACTTCACACGGAATAAGTGGTAGCTTAAAAAGCTGGACTAGTAATTGGTTGTACGATCGAAAACGGAGAGTTTATCTAAGTGGCAAAACTTCTAGATGGAAAAATGTTACGCGTGGAATTCCTTAGGATTCCGGTCTTGGGCCACTTCTATTCATAGTATGTATAAATTATATAGACCACGGACTGAAATCTAGCCTCCAGATTTGCTGATGATATAAAACTGTGGATAGTGAAAAAGATCTAGGTGTAATCATCAGTAACGATCTCAAATCATCGAAGCAGTGTATATCAGCCTCTGAGAAAGCAAATAAGGTTCTAGGGCTGATTGCACGATCTTTTGACTTCAAAAGTCCAACGAGCTATATAATCGTTAGTTCGTCCACTTTTGGAATATGCTGTTTCCGTATGGTCACTTAATCTCATTAAAGATATTGACAGATTGTAAAAAGTACAACGGCGGGCCACAAAACTTATTTAAAAAAAAAAAAAAAATCATACGAAAATCGACTAAAATATATGAATCTGCCATTTATTTCATATTAATTGTTTGTTTTTTATTGTTTGTCTGTGTTTATTATTTGCTTGATTATCATTTATTATTTTTCTGTCAATTTATTATTTATTATTTACCTGTTTATCTATTATTGAACTTTACCTATTTATTTGACTTATTAATATTTATATTATAATTTTTATTTATTTATCATTATTTTAATTTTTTAGCATCCGACCTAGTTATGGACCAAAAGGTCTCCTGTCGGCATGGTCCCCCTTTGTAATCCTTTGTAAAAGGGTCGCGTTCCCCTTACAACTGCCTTAGATAAATAAAATCGCCTGACGGCAGCCAGAATGATTGCAAAGCGAAACGAATTTGTAAACAAAGGGACCGAAAGGTCTCTTTTATATGTTTTTTTTTTTACTTTGAGAAAACTTAGAAAATGGGAAAAATTCGTCAGCTGACACATATCGTTACACTTTAATATTTTGATACATATAATTCATGATCATGATAATGAAAATAATAAATAATAATTAATCTTACATTCGCGAGGTTCGGAGACCGAAATAGAAGGGAAGCGTAAGAAGACGGCAAAAAGGGATAAAGTAAGTGATTAATTGCTTAATCACATTTCCAATTAAAGACTTCGAGGCTAATGAGAGGAGATATAGAATATAGAAATGTATTGTTCTATCTCTCATAGATATCTTCTCAGATTTTTTTTAATTCAGTCATTTATCATCATTTATTTATTATTATTGTTATTTTATTGTGTATACACACACACACACACACACACACACACACACACACACACACACACATACACACACACACACACACACACACACACACACACACACACACACACATATATATGTATATATATATATATATATATATATATATATATATATGAATATATATATATATATATATATATATATATATATAATCAATCAATCAATCAAATCAGCCATCCTGAGTCCACTGCTTAACAAAGGCCTCCTTCATAGCATTCCATGATTAACACGACCGCGCCAACATCTGCCACGTCACTCCTGCAAACTTCTCAATCTCATCTCTCCACCATCCGTCTGGTCTCCCTCTTCCACGCTTTCCATCTCGCGGCGTCCACTCAGTAACACACTTGCTTCATCGCTCATCAGTCGTTCTCACCAACTTACCTGTCCAATTCCACTTCCTCTCTTTTACCGCCTCTTTCTAGTCTGCTCTCTCACCCGTCTTGCTCTCTTTCGGTCTCTCAGCGTTATTCCCATCATTGATCTCTCCATTCTCCTCTGTGCAGTCCTTAATGTTGTTTCCATCGCCTTCGTCAGTTTCCAAGTCTCACACCTGTAGATTATTGCTTGCGGGCAGAATGCACTGACTGTGAACTTTACACTTCAAACATATAAGTAGAGAGCCTTTCAGGATTTTATTATATTTACCAAACACTTTCCAACCTGTTGTAATACGTCTTTTTATTTCATAATCATGATCTTTCGTCACTTTCACCATCTGGTCTAAATAATTATAGTCTTCAACTTCTTCAAGACCCTCACCATTTACTGTAATCTCTTTACTCTGAACTTTCGTGTTGAACATTACTTTGGTTTTACTCTTATTCATTTTTAAACCTACTTTGAGACTTTCTTTGTTCAAATCGCTCAGCATATCTTGCAAGTCTTCTGCTCTTTCTAAAATAAGAATAATGTCATCCGCAAATCTTAGGTGGTTCAAATATTCGCCATTAATTTTCAAACCTTTCTCTTCCCTCTTGTCTCCTAATATGAAGTCTACTTCGTTCTTTGTGGTTCTGTTTGGACTTCTCCATGTCCATTTACGACCTACACGCTTTTGGAAGAAAGTGTTCATTATCCTCATTTTGTAGTTCTCTGCAAAATTAACTAACATCTCGCCTCTGTCATTCCTTTTACCTACTCCAAACTTCCCAATGCACGACTCGTCTCCCATCTGCTTCCCCACTTTAGCATTAAAGTCGCCTATTACCAATGTGTACTTACTTTTTTCTTGATCCATTACCTGACTTAAATCATCATAGAAGGACTCAATTTCATCGTCTGAACTCTGTGAAGTTGTTGCCTAAACCTGAACTATTTTTACAGTGTATCTTTTACACAGTCTAATCATAATCCAAGCCACCCTGTCTGATAAACTACTGAACTTGACTACGTTACCA
Source organism: Oratosquilla oratoria (assembly GCF_046742065.1). Classification (NCBI taxonomy): domain Eukaryota; kingdom Metazoa; phylum Arthropoda; class Malacostraca; order Stomatopoda; family Squillidae; genus Oratosquilla; species Oratosquilla oratoria. The sequence continues at coordinate 12,785,990 of NC_134778.1, forward strand.
GCAACGTCTCGGTTGATCAAGAATCCTACTCCACTAGATCCTTCTTTGTCCTTACCTCTATAGTAGAACTTGTAGTGACCATCTTATAATTGTTCCCGCTTTTCTTCCGTTCTTCGGACTTCGCTCAATCCTACGGTGTCCCACTTGATGGTGTCTAGTTCTTCCATTAAACTCTCCAGCCTGTGGTCTTCTGAGAGAGTTCTTACCTTGTAAATATAGATCTTCATTCTCTTCATGCTGTTTAATGTCCAAGACTTGGATCTGCTTGGACAGGGTTTACCCATATTCAGTGGCACACTGCCCGTAAATACACGAGGCTATGTGGTTGGACCTTTAGGAGACGATGATCCAACAGGAACGCCTTTTTTTTTTTTTTTTTGTAATATTCATGGCTGCTACAAAGGGGATTTTGGCAGTAATCTCACATCCTTGCTAACTAGTTTCTAGTGAGATATTTCTCTGGTGTCACCTTATTCATTATATTTGGTGAAGCCCTATATATCTATAGGGTGTCCAATGATCCACACCGTCATTATGACGGTACCCCATATATCTATGAGCAATTTCCCTGTTCGCCATCAGGGACTTGCCAGTTAGCAGTGGCTCCTGCGATTGTGTGTGTGAACTGCTCTTTGTCTAATCTTTCTTACAAAACCTGTTCGATATGGGTTACCCTGCAGAGATTTCCTCTCTATCGACATAGCTTTGGTAATCAAGCCTATCCACCACGTCAAGGTGTCACTTTTTTTTTTTCAAAAACCAAAAATAGTGTGAACTATCCCTGCGTAAAATATAAGTTGGATCAGCATTTCACTTGATTAACAAAACAATAATAGTAAACAAAATAAATGATAATTATAAGGTAGATAAGATGAATATTAAAAATGGATAATTATAAAATAAAAACAAAACAAAATAATAGATAAATGATAAAACAATATTACCTCTCTTGAAAGAAATATAGTGTATATATGAAATAGATATACAAATAAAATAGGTAATGATATAATATAATAAAAAATAGGCAACAAAAAAGATGACAAATAGGTGAATAAATGAAATAGGTCAATATAATTATTATGATAAATTAAATCATTAATCAGAAAAAGGTGAGAATGAAAACTAGGATATCTTAGGAAGCTCTTTATTGATTTCTTTCTATTTACAATAATAATAATCAGTGTAGCAACCTCCGCATCATTTCGTGCCTCTGTACGGCCAGAGGGAGTTGATGGCAGAGACGCTGTGTGACGTCATTGAATTGACGTCACTGTTTATGACGTCACTGGTACGTGACGTCACTCGAGTAGGAATGAAATTTGAGGAAAAACGCACACACACACACACACACACACATACACACATTATTTTACATATATTGGTCTTACATTGTTATTCCATTCACACAGTGATTATAAATATAAAGGTTTACGTAGATATTTATATATGAAGACTAACTTTGGTGTAAAACATACACAAGTGCATATTGTATAATTGTCTAAATTAGAACAGCATATATATATATATATATATATATATATATATATATATATACGTATGTATATATGTGTATACACACATATGTATTCACATAATAATTAATATTCACAAATATATTAATTCCAATCTTATTATCGTGAGCAAAGATGATGTGCAAGGAACAGAGAACAGCCTTCACAGAGGAGAACAACAACTAAATGTTCAATTCATAAACATAACAAAATGACGTCATGGAAACCTGTTCATGAAAAGCTCCAATTGGGGGCAGTTGGCGCAGATGACGTCACTATGACGTCATCGTCGGTGTGACGTCACGTCGGTCTCGATAGTAGTGACGACATAAAAGTGTATTGTATTGTATTTAAGATATGGTTCTGCTCTATCATTATATATTCTATTTATTATTTATTTGTTATATGTATTTAATTATTTTCATTTATTTATTAACTTAATTTTTTATTTACTGCCTTTACCGAGATGACTATTGGACCGTTGTCTCAGAAAATGGGAAGAAGTACTTATCGTAGAAAACGAGAAAATAAGGTAATATCTATAATATACAATTCTTTAGTATTTAAACAATTCTCTCTCAAGGGGTTCACTTATATCGAGTAAAATCCATTGGCGGCAGCCAGAATTAAATAAAATAAGTGCTACCCAGCACACAAAAATTAAGGACACAAAACCACTTTATATAGAAGGCGTCTAGAACCGTCACTTTCACTGGTGTCGCGTTAATCGCGGATCGTGAGAGGCATCCCTCTCTCTCTCTCTCTCTCTCTCTCTCTCTCTCTCTCTCTCTCTCTCTCTCTCTCTCTCTCTCTCTCTCTCTCTGTATATACATACATATATGCTAATAAGAACACGGGTACGTGTGTTCACTTATGCAAAGTAGACCACTTGGAAAAAAGAAACTAACGAAGCAGTGCGTTTTCGTATATTACATCTTCAGTGCAAAAAGTACTTTTTGCACTGAAGATGTAATTACGAAAGCGCTCTGCTTCGTTAGTTTTTTTTTTCAAGTGGTCTACTTTGCATATATATATATATATATATATATATATATATATATATATATATATATATATATATATATATATATATATATATATATATATATATGAGAGAAATTCGCTAGTGACAGCGACATTAATCTGATTTCTATGACAGTCGCATGCAGGATTCGAACTCACTGGTTTCGGCCACCCGTAAGATGACCTTCACTATAGTCTCTGTGGCTGAGCGGGCAGAAGCACTGGGTTCGAATCCTGCATGCGACTGTCATAAAAATTATTATATATATATATATATATATATATATATATATATATATATATATATATATATATATATATGAACTTGGTCGTGCCAATCAATAGCACAAGGCAAGGGCGCTAACCACTCGGCCAAAACCCTGACAAAAAAGGAACTCAACAATTCCCGAACGACATTCGCGCGGTACAGTAGCGGTATATCATCCCACTGTCAACGAGTTTTTTATTCAGGCGAACGACCCGACAAATTGTACCGAACCCATATGTATGTATATTGCTACGTCACATCACTTAAGGTCTGGTTCGCTAGCTGCCTCCCGCGGGGTGAGAACGCCGGGTCTCATTCTTCGTAGTCCTGCGGCTTGACTAGCGATGCTCCGTTGAGTCCTCTGACGGTGACCTTGGAGGGCCGTACCATGACCCCGTGCTTTTGCTTGCAGGAGAAGTACCTGACGCCAGCCACGGCGCCATCGTGCCGTCCTTTGGCCTTTCGAAGCTCCAGGCCCAGCCAAATGCCGTCCGAGAATTGGACCTGGCCTATGTACTTGACCACGCCTAGTGGGGCAACGAGGGGCAAAAGAAAAAGATACTTCAGTTGTTGCTGTTGTTGTTGTTATTATTATTATTATTATTATTATTATTATTATTATTATTATTATTATTATTATTATTATTATTATTATTATTACTATCATTATTATTATATTTATTTATTTATTGTATTTATTTATTTATTTTAAATTATTTTTAAAAATTATTAGTATTTATATATATTTTTTACTTTATTTTATTTATTTTATTTTTACTATCATATATATATATATATATATATATATATATATATATATATGTATATGTATATATATATATATATATATATATGTATATATATATATATATGTGTGTGTATATATATATATATATATATATATATTTATTTTTTTTATTTTTTTTTAGGGGGAGAGGAACCTGTCTTCAGGGAGAAAATGGTATCTTCTCTCTCTCTCTCTCTCTCGACCTTGAGGTGCTCCTTGAGTTTACTCACCCACTTCGTTCTTGTAGAAAACGTTGTGTCCGACCTCGAGCCAGTGTCGGTTCTCCACTTTTCGCCTGGAGGACGTGGCCGGCCCGCGGGCCGGCGCTAGGGGCGGGGGGTCCTGCCACTGGGCCTCTTGTCGCTTCTCCTCACGCGCCCTCTCCGTCTGCTCCTGCCGAATTCGTGAGGACATGTACCTGTAGGAGGGAGAGAGGTGTCTGTGCTCAGGAAGGGCGTGGGTGACTGGGGTGGTGGTGGTGGCGGCAAACTTTAATGACTTGATTATGGCTAACCTTAAGTTCGTTTTACTCGAAGATAACGAGGAACCTTCTGGAGGAGGCGACGCCGAAGTAGGACATAAGAATGAAGGAGACTGCAAGAGACTCTATGGACTACACTAGGTAGTTCCATACCCATGACCAACTCGCCTTCTCTTAAGACAGCTGATAGTTTGATCGCTGAGCACCTGTTACTGGGTCATGCAGATGTTCAGAGGCAGCTGGGGGCTATCATGCAGGTGTTTCCAGCGCAGGTGTCTGGTGTGCAGGTGTAGACAAATCTCTGCCTCATAGTGGGCCAGAAATGATACTTTTTTGTTATTGCTATATCGTTGTTAGTGTTATTATTATTAATAACTTTATTCATCTAATAAGGTGTGATAGGAAATCTACTCTACCGAAGATCCATTAGGAAAAAAAAATGTTAAGAAATTACTCTCATCTTTTCCTCTAAGTTCCACGACTCAGTTTTATGACGTCATATCGCTAGGAATGACGCAACTCAAACTATGACGTCATGTCTTTCAGAGTATCGGAACAAGATATGACGTCATAGTGTTCATAATATTACACAAATTGTGACGTCATAGTGCTTATGATGATACATCGCAAACTATGACGTCATATCGTCCCAAGCAGTACACCTCTCTGATGTCATGTCGGTGACAGTGTCAGGAGTTACAAGACAACGTGAAAAGCCTTACCTTGTATATATATTACAGGTGAAAAATGTAATCACACATTTGTCAATCACGTTAAAACCACTGTTGGAGTAGAAAAGACTGGAGACGGGGTATCTATATATTTCGATTGCAAACTGCAATCCTCTTCAGTAGATACCTGAAGAGGATTGCAGTTTGCAGTCGAAATATATAGATTCCCCGTCTCCAGTCTTTTCTACTCCAACAGTGGTTTTAACGTGATATACATACATATATATATATATACATACATATTAATATATATATATATATATATATATATATATATATTTGGGAATGGACGACAAAATGAGTGGCAGGGTGGTGAGATAAACACCGAGAATCGTTGAAGTTTTTAATTACTGACGTTTCGCTCTTAACAGAGCTTCTTCAGAGTGTACAAACATGGTCAGGAAATCAACAATTTATACCTCACATCATTCCGCGTTCCTTCCTTAACCCACCCCATCCCTCCCTCTCGTACCCTTCAACTCCTGTAGGACCATCCAGCCGGACGTTTTGGACAGCTTAATAAAACCATCCCGGATGGAGTTGAAGGGTACGAGAGGGAGGGCTGGGACGGGTTAAGGAAGAAACGTGGAATGATGCGAGGTATAAATTGTTGATTTTCTGACCATGTTTGTACACTCTGAAAAAGCTCTGTTAAGAGCGAAACGTCAGTAATTAGAACTTCAACGATTATCGGTGTTTATCTCACCACCCTACCACTCATATATATATATGTATATATATATATATATATATATATATATATATATATATATATATATATATATATGTATATATATATGTATGTATGTATGTATGTATGATCACCTTTTATTCTCCCATTAAGGACGACGTCGCCCTTGGGCAAGGCCAGCGAAGTCGACCTTGTGCTTGTAACCTACCTGGCTGAGAAGGACCTGTTGAGGTGTGTCATGGAGGTGTTGGAGGGGTAGAGGGCCGTCTTGAGGGAGCTGGCCCTCTTCAGGTGCGCCGGCCCGAGGAGGTGCGGCACCTCTCCCTCCTCGAGGTCCACAAGTCCCACTCCACCCGAGGAGGACATGTAGAATGGTTCGTTTAAGGAGGACCCCAAGGAGAGGTAGTGGTTGTTGGTTGTGGTGGAGAAGGAGTTTAGGCTGTAGGGCCCGGTGTTGGAGGACGAGGAGGAGGAGAAGATGGGGTTGGTGTCGAAAGCTGGAGGAGGTGGGAGGGAGGAGGGTGGAGGGACGTCGTAGATGATTCTTTCGCTGCTGGGACTCTTGTCGGAAGCCAATCTGTGTTAGGTCCATGATTTTCCGTCGTTTAGGTAGGTGAACCAGGTTAAGCGTTAGTGCAATTGGATTAGGTTTAACTAGGTTGTTAACGTTAAGCGTTTTGGTGGGCTAGTTAACTGTCAAGCTGGACATGCTAGTGTGCTCTAGTATTTACTCTAACTAAGCTAGTTTGTTTATAAATGCAGATTACAGTTACTGACTAAAACTAGTTCTAGATTACTTTTATTAATTAGGAGATATATCTAGTCTAGTCAACATGCTTTGTTACTAATGATAACATTGGATATGTTAGTAACTTGACTTCTCATACTTGAGGGCCGAGGTCGTGGACCAGGCCTATGTGGAAAAGGGAACGCCCCCACCTTTGGAGGGACTATCCACTTCACAATGTGACCCCTCATACATCTAAAGGCCCTTTCCCCCATATAAGGAGGGTGGCCTACTCAAAGTGTACACCTATTCATACACAAAACCCATATGAATGTCCCCATAACGTGACAGGCTGTAGCGAATAAATTCCCCATTTCTACTCCATTCCTCCCCCGTAAGCCTCCCCCACACATTCCCCGTCCTTTCCCCATCCCTCCCCATTGTGGTATGTGGTATAGTGCTTTGGCCTAGGATACTAGCATAGAGCAGGGTACCATGGTGTTGTGGCATGTCCCGACCAGCAGTGACGTTTCCCGTATAACGACCCTCTTGTTACGGCCGACAAGGCCGTAACATACGTATACTAGGCGTGGCAACGTCTCTTCGCCCTGTGTAGCGAAGGACACTGCCCCCACGCCAGTCGATACCCGTTTGCCTTACCATGCGCACCTCGCATAACCCATTGATTAATGAACACGTGAATCGTCCAACCTGTTTCAGTGCTGCCCCCTCTGCAACATTGCTTGCAAACACTCATATCCCCCACCCCCCACATTCACCCTATATTTGGCCCCATACTCCACCTTCTCTATCCCCCATACCCACCTCCCTATATTCCACTACATTCACCCCTATACCCTGTCCCATACATTTACCCCTATACCCCCCATATTCTCCCCCATATATCCCCCCCTTCCCTTTCCCCCCAGGTGGTAAACTCACTTGTTGACCCTGGAAGGTGCGGCAAAGACGCCGTGGTTGGGGCGGCACCTGAAGTAGGAGCTGCCGTGGACGGACCCGTCGTTGGTGCCGCGCGGGAGGTCGAGGTCGATTCCGATCCAGAATCCGGAGGCGAAGTGGACCGTCCCCGTGTAGCGGACGGTCCCGGAGAGACGGCGGTCACCGCGACCGCTCAAGTCCACCACGACGCGGTCCTCGACCGACAACCGCCGCTTCGAATCGCGGATGTCTGTGCGGACGAAAGGGATCAAGTCAGTCGTTGTCTGGTCCACTGCTAGACAAAGACCTCCAACAAGCCTCTTGGGTGAGGACGTGAGTTAATAACGTGTTGCTCTTGTTCTTGTTCTAGTTGAGGGCTCAGGTCAATCCATTTCCATTCATCCATATGCAGTTCACTGCTGGACAACAGACTTCCCCCAAAAAAACTTCCATAAGGGGTTAATCCCGTATAGAAATCAATAGCTCCACTATTTCTTTTTTTCCGTCTTGGTTTGGAGAGTCTTTAAGGAGGATAGTCGTATGGAGATGGTCTTAAATTGAGTCTAAAGAGTAGTCTATAGTAAGGGTAATCTTTGACTGAGACAGTTTATTGGATTCTTCCATCGGTAGTCTGTATATGAAAGTCTTTCTATGGGGCCATTGGTGTACTAGCTAGTCTTAATTTGGACGCACACACACACACACACACACACACACACACACACACACACACACACACACACACACACACACACACACACACACACACACACTTTCCCGTGAAAGTCTTAGATGGAAAAATCCTTGATCTGAGGACCTTTGACTACTCACCCATCTTGACCCTTGACTGCACCTTGGACACGTCCACCCTGGGATGGTTGACTCTCCCCGGTGGGAGGGAGAGGGCCCTGCGGGGGTTCTCCTGGGCGGACCCCCTGGGGAGGGAGTTACCCCTGGGGGCGCGCGAGCGCGGGGCGGTGGACCTGGCGCGGGACATCCGGGCCCCTGAGACGTTGGGGATCTTGCTCAAGCGGTTCACTGGGACGAACATTCCTGGTGGGGGAAGAGAACATGGTCAGTTTAAGCTCCTGGTTGGGGAAGTTTAGGTTCCTGGTGAAGGGAGAACGGTCAGTTTAAGTTCCTGGAGAAAGAGGAACCTGGTCAGTTTAAGCTCCTGTTGAAGGAAGAACCTGGTCAGTTTAAGTTCCTGGAGAAGGGTTTAAGTTCCTGACGAAGGAAGAACCTAGTCAGTTTAAGCTCCTGACGAAGGAAGAACCTGGTCAGTTTGAGCTCCTGGTGAAGGAAGAACCTGATCAGTTTGAGCTCCTGGTGAAGGAATAACCTGGTCAGTTTAAGTTCCTGGTGAAGGAAGAACCTGATCAGTATAAGTTCCTGGTGAAGGAAGAACCTGGTCAGTTTGAGCTCCTGGTGAAGGAATAACGTGGTCAGTTAAAGTTCCTGGTGAAGGAGGAACCTGGTCAGTTCAAGTTCCTGGTGAAGGAGGAACCTGATCAGTTTAAGTTCCTGTTGAAGGAAGAACCTGGTCAGTTTGAGCTCCTGGTGAAGGAATAACCTGGTCAGTTGAAGTTCCTGTTGAAGGAGGAACCTGGTCAGTTGAAGTTCCTGGTGAAGGAAGAACCTGGCCTGTTGAAGTTCCTGGTGAAGGAAGAACCTAGTCAGTTCAAGTTCCTGGTGAAGGAAGAACCTGGTCAGTTTAAGTTCCTGGTGACGAAAGAACCTGGTCAGTTAAAGTTCCTGATGAAGGAAGAACCTGGTCAGTTTAAGCTCCTGACAAAGGAAGAACCTGGTCAGTTTAAGTTCCTGTTGAAGGAAGGACCTGGTCAGTTGAAGTTCCTGGTGAAGGAATAACCTGGTCAGTTAAAGTTCCTGGTGAAGGAGGAACCTAGTCAGTTGAAGTTCCTGTTGAAGGAGGAACCTGGTCAGTTGAAGTTCCTGGTGAAGGAAGAACCTGGTCAGTTGAAGTTCCTGTTGAAGGAGGAACCTGGTCAGTTAAAGTTCCTGTTGAAGGAAGAACCTGGTCAGTTGAAGTTCCTGGTGACGAAAGAACCTGGTCAGTTTAAGTTCCTGGTGAAGGAAGAACCTGGTCAGTTAAAGTTCCTGGTGAAGGAAGAACCTGGTCAGTTTAAGTTCCTGGTGACGAAAGAACCTGGTCAGTTGAAGTTCCTGATGAAGGAAGAACCTGGTCAGTTTAAGTTCCTGGTGAAGGAAGAACCTGGTCAGTTTAAGTTCCTGGTGAAGGAAGAACCTGGTCAGTTTAAGTTCCTGGTGACGAAAGAACCTGGTCAGTTTAAGTTCCTGTTGAAGGAAGAACCTGGTCAGTTAAAGTTCCTGTTGAAGGAGGAACCTGGTCAGTTTGAGCTCCTGGTGAAGGAATAACCTGGTCAGTTAAAGTTCCTGGTGAAGGAATAACCTGGTCAGTTGAAGTTCCTGATGAAGGAAGAACCTGGTCAGTTTAAGCTCCTGACAAAGGAAGAACCTGGTCAGTTGAAGTTCCTGATGAAGGAAGAACTTGGTCAGTTTAAGCTCCTGACAAAGGAAGAACCTGGTCAGTTTAAGTTCCTGGAGACGAAAGAACCTGGTCAGTTGAAGTTCCTGATGAAGGAAGAACATGGTCAGTTTAAGCTCCTGACAAAGGAAGAACCTGGTCAGTTTAAGTTCTTGATGAAGAAAGAATCTGGTCAGTTGAAGTTCCTGGCTGGGTTGGGAGGGAGGAACCTGGTCAGTTAAAGTTCCTGGTGGGGGGAGAAACCTAGTCTGTTTACCTTCCTGGTGGGATCTAGCGACGACAGGGTCGTTGGAGAGAATCCTTTTTCCATTCGTCTTGAGAATCTCACGAATGTATGTATTAACAATAACATGAATTTCTCTTTTTAGTTAGATAATGTTATTACTTTTATGACTCTCTCTCTCTCTCTCTCTCTCTCTCTCTCTCTCTCTCTCTCTCTCTCTCTCTCTCTCTCTCTCTCTCTCTCTCTCTCTCTCTCTCTCTCTCTCTCTCTCTCTCTCTCTCTCTCTCTTACCGTAGTTATCCGGGCACCGGAAGTAGAGGACGCCTTTGACGGATCCGTTGTTGCGGCCGTGGGGCGTCTCGAGTTCGACCCCGGCCCACAGACCGACCGCGAACTCAGTCGTCCCGACGTACCTGGTGGGCGAGAGGGACATCATGTCGGGTAGGGAGGATGATATCAAGAATGACGTCATGTTGGGTGAGGAGATAATGGGTGACGTCATTTTGGGTAGGATGATATCAAGAATGACGTCATGTTGGGTGAGGAGATAATGGGTGACGTCATTTTGGGTAGGGAGGATATCAAGAATGACGTCATGTTGGGTAAGAACATAATGAGTGACGTCATTTCGGGTAGGGAGGATATCAAGAATGACGTCATGTTGGGTAAGAAGATCATGAGTGACGTAATTTCGGGTAGGGAGGATATCAAGAATGACGTCATGTAGGGTTAGAAGATAATGAGTGACGTCATTTTGGGTAGGGAGGATATCAAGAATGACGTCATGCTGGGTAAGAAGATCATGAGTGACGTCATTTCGGGTAGGGAGAATATCAAGAATGATGTCATGTTTGGTAAGATGAGTGACGTCATTTCTGGTAGGGAGGATATCAAGAATGACGTCATGTTGGATAAGAAGATCATGAGTGACGTCATTTCGGGTAAGGAGGATGATATAAAAAATGACGTCATGTTGGGTAAGAAGATCATGAGTGACGTCATTTCGGGTAAGAAGGTAAAGAATGAGGTAATTTTGGGTAAGGAGATTATCTCTGACGTCATGTTGTGTCGGTTGGATGAGATCATGTTTGACGTCTTGTTGTGTATAGAGGATGATGTCAAGAGTGACGTCATGGCGTGTGAGGATTGTAAGACCAAGAATGACGTCATGTCATGAGTGATCTCATGTCGGCTAGGGAAGACGAGATTAAGTGTGACGTCATGTTGGGTGAGGAGACAAAATGACGTCACGTGTACTAGACAATCTCCCAGGTCATCACCCGACTCATCTCCGGAAGCGGAAGACGAATAGAGATCATATCCACCCCCTTCCTCCTCCTCCTCCTCCTCCTCCTCCTCCTCCTCGAAGTGAAAGCTGCTGGTACTCCATCTAGGTCAGGAGTTCCTGGATTATGAGGAACATAAAAACATAAGTATGGAGGAGACTGCAAGGGACCCTAAGGCCTACAGTAGATAGTTCAATGTCCGTTATCTACTATCAACGCCATCCGTAAAGCTGTCTAACCTTTTCTTAAATCAGCCAATAGTTTTAGCGCTCACTAAATGGTTACCAATTCTGTTCCATTCGTTAATCACCCTGTTGGTGAATTCTTGACTATGTCCTTCTTAAATCTAAATTTGTCCAATCCACGACTCTTGCCCTGAGGGTGAGTTTGTGGGTTTGAGTTTGTGGTGTTTAAGAATCATTTAGATAAGCACCTAAGCAAGATGCTGTAGTGACTGTCATTCATTTTATATTATTTGTTTATTTGTTTTGTTATCATTTGTCTGTTTGCTTATTATTATTTGCTTGATTCTCGTTTATTATTAGTTATATGTCAATTTATTATTTACTATTTACCTGTTTGTTTATTATCTAACTATACCTATGCATTTATTTATGTATTCTATTTATTATTATTTACATTATTATAGTTTGTATTTATTCATTTATTTACTCATTTATCATGATTATAATTTCTTTTCGCATTCGACCTAGATATGGACCAAAAGGTCTCCTGTCGGAATGCTCCGCCTTTGTGATCCTTTGTAAAACAATCTCGTGTAAGACAACTGCCTTTCGCACACTGGAATCCACAAAGGAAAGTTAATGACTCTTTTGGTTAAGACCACAAGTAATTTAGCAGAGGGAATTCAAGCGAAAGTTGAAGGAACGAGCTGGAGGAGTTATTACACTGGGCTAATTTTCCTCCGACATCCTATCTCCAACCTCCATTTGAATAACCAGAATATGACGTCGCTTACGGAAATCTAGACTTCTCTAAGAACGCTTCATTAGTATGTCTAACACTCGTATAGGTTTGAAGCTTCTTAGTTCATAATTCAGCTTTGCTATAGTATAGGACGGAAAGATATAGTTTGATATTTGGAGGTTTGAAAAATAGAAAAATGTCACCGAAGTCGTTTTTACTCCAACAAACTCTCAAAGGTCGGCGCTGTCGAAACCCGTGGGGAAGCCCAGTGTGATAACCCCAAGGGGGAGCCCAGTATGATAACCCCTTGACGCGGCTAAAGGCTCCAGTGACGATACCCTATGTAAGACGTTGGGAGAGTCTTTGGTCTAGCAGTGGACTTCGAAGGTCGAGGGAATCAAGGACAGGAGCCCATGTAAGACGTTGGGGAGACTCTTTGGTCTAGCGGTGGACTTTGAAGGTCGAAGGAATCAAGGACAAGAACCCATGTCAGACGTTGTGAGAGTCTTTGGTCTAGCGGTGGACTTCGAAGGTCGAAGGAATCAAGGACAAGAACCCATGTCAGACGTTGTGAGAGTCTTTGGTCTAGCGATAGACTTACCTGAGGGTTCCAGTCCTGGTGCCGTTGACGAGGACCCTGTCCCCGATCTTGAGGCACATGGCCCTCAGGACGGCCTTCCCAGACGCTCCCTGGTTACTCCCTCCGGGCGAGGGCGCCGAGGGGGCGCCCAGGCCGTGGGCGTGGGCGTTGACCGGGGAGAGGAGTCCCCGGAGGTTGGAGATGACCTGCTGAACGTCCGGGACCAGGTCG
>NC_134778.1:12801421-12821421 GCF_046742065.1 Oratosquilla oratoria
GTGTGTGTGTGTGTGTGTGTGTGTGTGTGTGTGTGTGTGTGTGTGTGTGTGTTTATGTATGTTTATAATGTGTCAAGGTCGGTCCTGTGATGACCAATTAAAGTTGAATATATGTGCCTGTGTGCATGGTTGTGTATGTGTGGTAGTGTATGTACGTGTTATTCATTATTTTTTTCCATCATGTAGGTGACAATCAATAAGGAGCATAATATAGAATGTTTAAGACTCCATCCGACGCAAAAGGGCAGAGTTGCCCTGAACTGGTGACTGGCATCTTCATCATGACAATGCTCCCACCACTGCCCTCGCTCCCTGTCCACACAGGTCCACCGTCTTCCTCGCTGCTCTGTGACTTTAAGTTGTTTATTTATTTTGTGTATTTATTTTAATTATTTTATTTTATTATTATTAGTTATTTATTACTATTTTCATTTTATTTTATTTATTTATTTATTCCAAACCTAGATTGTCGATACATTTTGGAAGAACTGTGCCTAGCTACAGTACATATGGGGTGAACCAGCTTAGGTTGTCAGGCTTTACATGGGAAAGAGCTCCGCCTCACTGCACTGCTTTTGACCCGAGCAGGGTGCCGAGGGTACCCCCCCCTTTTTTTTATCATCTTAGCCACTTGGCAACTAAGAGGAGGAGGAGAAAGAGAACAAAGAGTGTGGAGGAGTGCTGGTGGTAGGAAATGTGGTGTCGGGTTTGTAGTTTGTTGTTTCTGCGAAGCTGAAGATGATGTTTGTTATTGTGTACATGACAGTGGTGGTGGCGGTAAAGTTGGTGATGGTGATAATAGTTGTGATGGAAGTGGTGCTAACAGTGATGGTGGTGCTGTGGTTGTGGTGGTAAAGTTGGTGATGGTGATAGTAGTTGTGATGGAAGTGGTGCTAGAACTGATGGTGGTGATAGTAGTTGTGGTGGTGAAGGTAGTTGGTGGAAGTGGTGTCAGCACTTGTAGTACGGTGATGGTGGTGGTAACAAAGAGTTGATAATGTTGATGGTGATAGTAAAGGTAGAAGTGGTGCTAGCACCGATAGCACCAGTGGTGATAATGATGGTGATAGTAACATTACACAAAATCAGTGTTACCTTTCATTGCGTTTCAAGTTACGATCCCAGCTACCGTCAAGCGATTTGATTCATCTAAGGTGACGAAGGAGACTGCAAGAGACCCTAAGGCCTACACTAGGCAGTTCCACGTCCATGACCACCTGTCATCACCATCCAAGGCGTTATCTTACGTCCTCTTAAAAATAATGAATCCGCAACAGCTGGGAGTGCGTCCAGCGCCGCTGCCGCTGCCGCTGTCGCAACCGCGTCCGACAACCGCCTAACGGGATGCACGGCGCCCTCTGACCCACCTTCCCCTCCCTCCTCCCTCCTCCTCCCTCCCTCCCTCTTCCTCCTACTCTTTCTCCTCCTCCTCCTCCCTCTCCCCCGCCTCCTCTTCCTCCTTCTCCTACTCCTACTCCCTCTCCCCTGCCTCCTCTTCCTCGTTCTCCTCGTCCACCGTCATATATTTATATATATATACATATATATATAATATATATGTATATATGTATATACATATATATATATATACATATATGAATATATATATATATATATGTATGTATAGAGAGAGAGAGAGAGAGAGAAAGACAGAGACGGAGAGAGAGAGAGAGTCGAAGGTGGAAGGGTGGGGAGGTGTGGAACCACCTAAAAGGAAGTGGAAGGTGTGGATAGCGAGTAAAGGAATACACATGGAGGAGGAGGAGGAGGAGGAGAAGGAGGTGGATGTGGATGAAGAATGGAAAGGGAAAGAGGCGGAAAGCAGAGAGAGAAGAGAGAAGGAAGGCGAGAGAAAAAGGAGAATTTAGGAGACAGTGGAAAGAAGGAGAAATGGAGAGAGAGGGGAGGAGGAAGTGAAAGAAACGGAGGAAGGAGAGGAGAAAGAGGAAGGAAGAAGAAGGAGGAGGAAGTGAGAGAGAGAAGAAAGGAGAGAGAGAGAGAGAGAGAGATTGTGTCTTATACTTTTGTATCACGAAGAAAGAGAAGGGCTCTGCCATATATCGGTGGATGAATATATATATATATATATAATATATATATATATATATATATATATATATATATATATATATATATATATGTGTGTGTGTGTGTGTGTGTGTGTGTGTGTGTGTGTGTGTGTGTATGTATGTATTTACCTAGTTGTATTATATGGGAGGAGAGCTATGCTCGTAGTGACCCGTCTTTGTATTTTTCAGCATCAAGTTTGTTCTTAAATTATTGTATAGTTTTTGCACACATTGTTGCCTCATCCAATTTGTGTGTGTGTGTGTGTGTGTGCGTGTGCATACATCCGCATGTATGTGGAGGAGGTGAGGAAGAGATGCATGTTATGTGGCAAGGAGATGAGTGAGGTTGCAGTTATTGTCAAGCTCTTCAATACGGGAACATAGATTTTGTTCATTTACTATCATCATCATCATCATTATTATCATTATTATTATTGTTACTGTTATTATTTCATTGTTATTTTTTTCTCTGGCCCTCCATAGATGACAAGTGCCTGGGTCTTGTGAGATTCAAAAACTTTGCAAAGGGCGTTAGCGGTTGTCGATGATCCGGTAACCGATTGATGACGTCACTCGTGACCTTCCCTCCCGCCGCGCTGCGCAAGTCGGAGTATGGCCGCCTGTTTGCGCAGGTTTTGTGCCCAGCGATGTGGGGAGGTCACTGGTGTACTGTGTGTGTGTGTGTGTGTGTGTGTGTGTGTGTGTGTGTGTGTGTGTGTGTATACGTGTTTGTGTGTGTGTGTACGCATATGGGCGTATTTGTGCGTGTTTGCGGAATGTGTGTGTATGTGTGTGTGCATATTCCGTGTGATTCACCATGGTCCTGGATCACGTGTTGGACTCGTGATCGACAGCTATTTCCCTCCCGGAAGAGAGCTCAGAGCTCATAAATGACCGATCTATGGGTAATGCTGTGACCTTACACGCACGCACACGCCTCCAAGTCCCCGCCCATGAGAGTTGGAGTAATAATTCGCAACGCAGCGATACTGAAATTATTTCAACCCTGGGCGGGATTCGAACCCGGACCGCCGTAGTGGCAGCCGGGAACTCTAACCACTGCGCCACGAGTAAATGTGTGTGCGCGCGCGTGTGTGTGTGTGTGTGCATGTGTGTGTGTGTGTGTGTGTGTGTGTATGTGTGTGAGTGTGTGTGTATGTGTGTGAGTGTGTGTGTATGTGTGTGTGTGTGTGTGTGTGTGTGTGTGTGTGTGTGTGTGTGTGTGTGTGTGTGTGTGTGTGTGTGTGTGTGTGTGTGTGTGTTTAGGAGCAAAAATCGGGGAGTCCTGTCTCTTACGCTCCAGTGATCACGTCTACCTCCAAACGTGTGTGTATGTACAAATGCGCGCATATATGTGTGTGTGTGCGCGCAAAATTCGTGAATATGTCTGTGTATGTGTAAATGTATGTGTGTGTAATTACTTTCCTGCTAGCACACCATTCAGGAAATCGTTCATCTTATCAGTAATCTTAACTCTAATACCTCCTTTTTTATAACTTCCACAGCAGGATTTGCTACACTGTTGAAGGCTTCTTCGAAGTTTATATATATATTACGTATTCTGGCTGTGCGGTATATATATATATATATATATATATATATATATATATATATATATATATATATATATATATATATACATATATATATTAAATGCTAAAGCACAAGTGGTGTAAATTATTTTTATGAGAACATTTCTCTAACTTTCTTTATTTCCTTTTCTCTTCATAATTCAAACTCTGAAGGAAATAGTAAAAGGCTTCAGAATGTTGATTCATTTTACACATATATATATATGTGTGTGTGTGTGTGTGTGTATATATATATATATATATATATATGTATATATGTATGTGCGTGTCTATATGTTTTCATGAAAGTAGTTGCCGACAAGCCTGACGAGTTAAACACCATATGAGGACGGAGCCTTTATTTGTACGAGTTTTCACTTATTACAGCTTTTTCAAGTATTTGAAAAAACTGTAATAAGCGAAACGTCGTACAAATAAAGGCTCCGTCCTCATATGGTGTTTAACTCGTCAATATGTATATGTATTAACAGTTCACGCGCTAAAATGTCACATCACGCTTCATCACACATCTCATAACGTGACGACACCGCGTCAGACCGCGTTCCGTCACGCCATAGCCCACATCACATCTTCCTGTATCACACTGTACCACGCTACCGCACCTCACCACATGACATCATATCAAAGACTTATCAACTGTTTCTTAAAGAAATTTGGTGGGTCAGGATTTTGTTGTTGGTTTTCTGTTTCTTTTTTCCTGCTTCTTCTTCTGTTTCTTCTTCTGCTTCTTCTGTTTCTTCTTCTGCCTCTTCTTCTTCTTCCTCTTCTGTTTCTCTTCCTTCTGTTTCTTCTGCTTTTCCTTCTTCCGCTTCCTCCTCTTCATTTTCTTCCTCTTCTGTTTCTCCTCCTGTTTCTTTTGCTTTTCCTTCTTCCGCTTCCCTCTCTTCATCTTCTTCTTCTTCCTCTTTTCTTCCGATTCTTCTTCATCTTCTTCCTCCTCTTTTCTTCCGATTCTTCTTCTTCTTCTTTCTCTTCTCTTCCTTTTTTTTCAAGAATTCAGGTCGCGGAAGTAATGAACCAATTCTTGAAGTACTCGAACTACGTGCTGGACTTCGGGGAGGGTCTCCGGGAAAGAGACCTACAGGAGCTTCCCTGGGCGGAACCCAAAGGCACTTCCGGAAGGGAAGGTTCCTGGAGACCCTTCGAGGGAAACCACAAGCTCCTCCAAAGGGAACCAGAAGTTCCTCCAAATTGAACCCAGAAGCTCCTCCGAAGGAAATCCAGAAGCTCCGAGTAGGAGACCCCCAGGTGCCCCTTCGATGGAAACCACAAACTACTTCAAAGGGAACCAAAAGTTTCTCCGAAGGAACCCAGAAGCTCCGAGTAAGAGATCCCAGAAACTTCTCCAAGAGTACCTCAAGGAGTTCTTCGTAGGGCACTCCAAGAACTCCTCCAAAAGGGACCCAGAAGTTCCTCCGAAGGGAATCCAGAAGCTCCGAGTAAAAGACACCAGAAACTTCTCCAAAGGTACCCCTAGGAGTTCCTCGTAGGGCACTCCAAGAACTCCTCCAAAGGGAACCAGAAGTTCCTCCGAAGGGAATCCAGAAGCTCCGAGTAAGAGACCCCAGAAACTTCTCCAAGAGTATCCCCCCACCCAGGAGCTCCTCGATGGACACTCCAAAAACTCCTCTGATGATGAACCCCAAAACATCCTTTGATCAAAGGGGCACTCGGAGATCCTCCGTAGGAGCCCTAGAGTTCCTCCGAAGGGTACCTTAGGAAATCCTCCAAAGGGACCCCAATAAATCCTTCAAAGGAACCCCAAAAACTCCTTCAGGATCTTGCCAATGCTACTTTAAGCCCCCTTCTGCGTGAGGACCGCGCCCTTCAGGTGAACGAAGTCTTCAGGCGTCATTAACCAGAATAAAATGAATAAAGTGCATCATTGTAGCGAAGGTGGAGCTTCCACCTCCCAGATGACTAGAATCGTCTGCCGTCAGCCAGAATAGAATTAGCGCGACGAGGCTGTCACTCTCAGGCCCTGTTCACACTAGCGGTTTCAACCGCGGCGGTTGAGTTACAGTGTTCGTAAGGCAATGGAGGGGTTTACACACAACCGCGCAGTTCTTTCTTAGCTATGCGGTACCGCCGCGATTTCCGCGCGGTTCTAACCGCATGTGTGAACAGGGGCTATTTGTTGTCTATTCAAGCTGCCGCCGGGCGAATTTATTCAGTTGAAGGGGTTAACCATCAGGTTAAACTTTGAGCTCGTATAGCCACACTCTCTCTTCTCATCCGAAAATGACTTACCTATGGCAAGCTTCCAGGCAAACGCCCGATCTATCCCAGTGGCCCAAGATGATCTACTTCGTCCAACTACCCCACAGGCGATTTTATTCAGCTAAAAGGTCTTCCCTTCAGTTGAATAATATCACATGGCGACAGCCGGAAATAAATTATTAAAAAATAAAGAGGAAGAGGGGAGGAGGAGGAGGAGGAGGAGGAAGAGGACGATAGGGGAGAAGAAGATGGGGGTACAGGAAGAGGAGGAAGAAGAGGAGGAAGGTGGGTAAGGAGAATAGGAAGAGGAGGAAGAACAGGAGGAGGAGGAAGAGGAAGAAGAACAGGAGCAGAAGGAGGCGGAAGGGGAGGAAGAACAGAAGGAGGAAGATGAGGAGGAAGAACAGAAGGAGGAGGAAGAGGAGGAAGAACAGAAGGAGGAGGGAGATCATGGGGAGGAGGTAGGTAAGGATAATAGAAAAAAGAGGAGGAGCAGAAGGAGGAGGAGGAGGAGGAGGTGGGTAAGGAGAATAGGAAAAGGAGGGAAAACAGAAGGAGGAGAGGAGGAAGAAGGGGTTAAGAAGAATAGGAAGAGGAAGAAGAACAGAACCAGAAGGATGACGAGGAGGAGGAAGGGGAGGAAGAAGGAGGTAAGAAGAATAGGAAGTGGAGGAAGAACAGGACCAGAAGGAGGAGGAGGAAGAAGAGGAATGTGAGTAATGAGAATAAGAAGAGGAGGAAGAACCAGGAGCAGGAGGGGGGTGAGGAAGACGGGGCGTAAGGAGGAAAGGATGAGAAAGTAGGTAGGTAAAGGGAACAGGAAGAGGAAACACACACACACACACACACACACACACACACACACACACACACACACACACACACACACACACACACACACACACACACACACACACAGAGTAATAGACAGTTGGAACAAGTTAGATAAGAAAGTAATATGTGCAAAAACAATACATGAATTCAAAAATAGTTTAGATAAAATGAGATACGAATGCGGGATACCACGAGCATAGCTCCCCTTCCCGTAAAATACAACTAGGTAGATACAACTAGGTAAATACACACACACACACACACACACACACACACACACACACACACACACACACACACACACACACACACACACACACACACACACAAGAAAAGAGGTGTGGGGGGGAGGAATAATAAGCGTATAAACTACGATGGACGGGAAGGGGGGAGGGGGAAGGGGAGGGGAGTCCACGACGCCACCTGCAGGTGGTTGGTCACTTTGATGACCCACTTGGCTCCTGTGAGGGAGTGGGAGGGAGTAAGAGGGAGGGAAGTGAAGTCCGTCTTGCACAGGAAGGGAGTACTGTGGTAGAAATTGGGGAGTAGGACGTGCGTGTACGCGTGTGTGTATGTACTGTATATATGTGTGTAACTGTGTGTATATGTACATGTATATGTGGGTATGTATATGTATGGGTATGTAAGTATATGTATGTAAATGTATGTTTGTGTATGTATATGTACTGTATATATATATATATGTGTGTGTAACTGTGTGTATATGTACGTGTATGTGTGGGTATGTATATGTATGGGTATGTAAGTATATGTATGTAAATGTACGTCTGTGTATGTATATGTATGTATGTGCATGTACTATATATATGTGTGTAACTGTGTGTATATGTACGTGTATGTGTGGGTATGTATATGTATGGGTATGTAAGTATATGTATGTAAATGTATGTCTGTATATGTATATGTATATGTGTGTATGTAAATGTATATCTGTATATGTGTATGCCTGTGTGTGGATGTATATGTATGTGCTGTTGTGTATGTATGTGCGCATGCATGTATTTATGTATGTAGATGTATGTCTGTGTACGTGTAAATATATATGTGTATGTATGTACGTATATTTATGTATGTCTGTGTATGTGTATGTTTGTATGTGTGTATATGTATATATGTGTGTGTGGATGTGTGTGGATATATTGTATGTGTGTATATGTATATATGTGTGTGTGTATATGTGTGGATATATATTTATGTATATATATACATATATATGTGTGTATGTGTGTGTGTGTGGATGTATATGTATGTATGCATATGTATATGTATGTGAGTGTGTGTATATCTGTGCGTGTATATATATGTGTGTCTATGTATGTATGTATATGTATATATATATATTTCCTTTGAAAAAGCATACCTGCGAAACTAGTCAGGAATAAACTCAAGACTAAGACTCCTGTGTTTCCTACTCCGCTTACGTCAACACGTGTATATATATATATATATATATATATATATATATATACTGTATATATATAATATATATACCTTGTATATATATAATATATATATATATATATATATATATATATATACCCTGTATATATATACATATATATATATATATATATATATATATTCATATATATATATACATACATATATATATACATTTATATATATACATATATATATATATGTGTGTGTGTGTGTGTGTGTGTGTGTGTGTGTGTGTGTGTGTGTGGATGTATATGCATGTATGCTTATGTATGTGAGTGTTCGTATATCTGTGCGTGCATATATGTGTATGTATATATATATATACATATATATATATATATATATATATATATATGTATATATATATATATATATATATATGTGTGTGTGTGTGTGTGTGTGTGTGAGTGTGTGTGTGTGTGTGTGTGTGTGTGTGTGTGTGTGTGTGTGTGTGTGTGTGTTTTGGATATATATGTATGTATGCATATGTATATGTATGTGAGTGTGTATATCTGTGCGTGTATATATGTGTATGTGTGGATGTATATATATACATATATATATATATATATATATATATATGTGTGTGTGTGTGTGTGTGTGTGTGTGTGTGTGTGTGTGTGTGTGTGTGTGTGTGTGTGTGTGGGTGTGTGTGAGAGAGAGAGAGAGAGAGAGAGAGAGAGAGAGAGAGTGTGTGTGTGTGTGTGTGTGTGTGTGTGTGTGTGTGTGTGTGTGTGTGTGTGTGTGTACTCGTTTACTTCCTCTTGAGTACCATGTTGTTGGTCTTCTTCTTCCTCCTCCTCCTCCTCCTCCTTCTCTTCGGGGGGCCCTAAACCGGTAAATGCGCTGGAGAATGACCACTGGGGGGTGGGGGGGGAGGGGAAGGAACCCAAGGGACCGTCGTGTCACCCGGGGACGGGGATCTCCTCCCTCCTCCTCCTCCTCCTCCTCTTCTTCCTCCTCCTCCTCCTCCTCCTCCTCCTCCTCTTCCTCCTCCTCCCCCTCGTCTTCTCCCTACTCTTCTTCTTTGCCCTCCTCCTCGTCCTCCTCTCCCTCTCCATCCTCCTGCTCCTCCTCCTCCTCCTCCTCCTCCTCGTCTTCTTCCTACTCTTCTTCCTTGCCCTCCTCCTCGTCCTCCTCTCCATCTCCATCCTCCTGCTCCCCTCGTCCTTCTCCTCCTCTCCCTCCTCCTCCTCCTTCTCTTCTTCTTCCTCGTCTTCTTCCTCCTCTTCTTCCTTGTCTTCCTCCTCGTCCTCCTCTCCCTCTCCCTCCTCCTGCTCCCCTCGTCCTTCTCCTCCTCCCCTCCTCCTCCTCCTTCTTTTCTTATTCCTCGTCTTCTTCCTCCTCCTCTTCCTTGTCTTCCTCCTCGTCCTCCTCTCCCTCTCCCTCCTTCTGCCCCCCTCGTTCTTTTTCTCCTTCTCCTCCTCTTCCTCCTCCCTCCTCCTCCCGTCCTCCTCTTCCTTGACCTTCTCTTCCTCCTCCTCCTCCCCCTCCCTCCTCCCCCTCCCTCCTCCCCCTCCTTCCTCCTCCTCCTCCTGCTTCTCATTTTCATAGTCTTTTTCTTCCCCCTCCTCCTCATCCTCTTCCTCCCCGTCATCCTCCTCCTTATCCTCCTTTTCGTCGTCCTCTTCCTCCTCATCCTCTTCTCCGTCGTCATCCTACTCATTTTACTTGTTCTCTTCCTCATTCTCTTCCTCCATCTTCTCTTCCTCGCCCTCTTCCTCCTCCTTGTCTTCTTCCTTATCCTCCTCTTTCCCCCATTCCTCCTCTTTCTTGTGCTCCTCTTCCTCACCCTCCTCCTCCTCCTCCTTCTCCTAACTTTAAAGAAATCGCCAGACAACAAATGTAACAAAAACATTTGGTCCAATTCGCGGTCGACCAAAGGATTTTATATGTATGTATATATATATATATATATATATATATATATATATATATAAATATATATATATATATATATATATATATATATATTAGAATCACCTAACGACAGGCAGAACAGAGACACATTAAATCACGTGATTATTCCTGACTATGGCGACAGCTGGGAAGTTATATTACACGTCACGGGGGCACCTTCGTTGTGTTGTTGCCAGTCACTTCATCGAAAAGATCAGCTTAACCCGGTTCGACACGAGACCCCGGACGGGAGACGTGTAAAACGCTCCACAGTAGCGGAACCTGTCCAGTTGCTTACGCTAGAGACGCCCCTACGGACCAGAGACGCGTAGCATTCTTTATGTAATTGGGGACGAGTCTCCCCTCAAAAGGGGAAATGCTGACTCTCTCTCTCTCTCTTTCTCTCTCTCTCTCTCTCTCTCTCTCTCTCTCATTCTCTCTCTTTCTCTCTCCTCCTCCTCCTCCTCCTCCTCCTCCTCCTCCTCACCTCCTCCTCTTCTCCGTCGCTATCTTGTCGTCCAAGGATGGAAGAGCTGGTGAATTACTGTATATACACACACACATGTATATATATATATATATATATATATATATATATATATATATAAATATATAAATAAAGAAAGAGATATATAAATATATATATATATATAAATATATATATATATATATGTATATATATATCGAAGTGGGGAATATATAATTTTATCTAATTGTCATTAATTCCCCCAATCATCGGACATACCTCCACATTCTCCTTCTCCCCCCAACTTCTCCCTTGTCCCCCCCTTCCGCCAAGTATGACCAATTTTATCCCCCCTATTATCAAAAGCGTTACCCACTAGTTATCTCCCTATTATCTGTTGTACCTTCGTCATATCCTCCCCTCCCAGGATTTTCAGCTCCCCATGATTAAATATTCTCCCCATCCTCCCGCCTGTGGTACATGCATATTGCCCCCCTCCCCCCCATCATGAAATGAACGTTAACACTCTCCTCCCCACCCCCTCTCCCCACCCACTCTCCCCCATCCCTCCTCCATCACCTCCTCCCTCCAATCTCCTCATATTCTCCCCTTCCCTTCTTCCCCCATTTCTTCTCTCCATCCTTCCCCCATTTCCCCCATTCCTTCTCCCAGTCACCCCAAAATCTTCTCCCCGTTATTTTTCTCCGTTACGCGTCAAATGAACCGGTTATTGTTATTATTGTTGTTATTACAGCTTCATGCTGGTTGGTCGCTTGAACATTTGATTGTGACGTCAGTTGGCGCTGCGCGTGGTTGGCTGCGCACTAGCTCATGACTGTCGTCCACGTTTTGTTGTTGTCGTTGTTGTTGTTGTTGTTGAAGATGTCAATGTTATTGGCTTTATTGTTGTGCACCTTGTTATTGGCGATGGTGTTTATGTTATTGTTTGTTTCGTTATTGCTGTACACGTTGTTATTGACGATGTTGTTATTGTTTTTATTTAAAGTATATACGGGCAGTAAGTGTTCTAATACACAAATTTTGTCGAAGGTGATGCTGTTTTCTGCATTAATAATTTTCTTGGAGACACTTTCTAAAGATCTCGCTAATCGCCGTGTAGCAGGGTCTACACTATGTAGAACTCGTGCGTAGGTGGACATATTCTCCGATCGGGATTTCGGTTCAACTGAGCGTTCTTCAGTGTGTCAAATGTCATCAAAGTGCGACATTTGACCACGCGAAATTATTTGACTAGGGAAGATCTTTAGAAAGTATCTCCAAGAAAATTATTAATGCAGAAAACAGCATCACTTTCAACAAAATTTGTGTAGTGTTATTATTGTTGGCTCTGGTGTTATTGAAAAATGCTGTAGGTTATGTAGGCTCAACCTGTTGCTCTTGAGCACCACTGTGCTCTGTGTAGAGCAAAGTATGACAATAAAAGATAATGCTCTTGGTACTGTAACATATTTTTCATGCTCTTAACCACAGATATCTCTCTCTCTCTCTCTCTCTCTCTCTCTCTCTCCCTCTCTCTCTCTCTCTCTCTCTTTTAGTGACATGGGAATTTGGCAAGCCACAATATGGCGAAATGGAAATTTGGCAAAATACAAAGCAAACTGGGAATCTGATTAAGCATTTTGGCGAAATAGGAATTCCATCAAATAATTTGGAGAAATATGAATTTAGACAAAAAAATTGGGCGAAGTGACTTGGTGAAATGGTAGTTTTGGCAAACCCTATTAACCCATTCAACTCCGATGACAAGATGTCTTGTCATTTGGTCAAATAAAACAAAAAATCATAAAACACCAAAATGTTTGATCAAACACCAGAAAAATATGACGTCAATCCTCGCTTCGCTGCGAGCGAAGCGAGGACTGACGTCATATTTTTCTGGTGTTTGATCAAACATTTTGGTGTTTTATGATTTTTTGTTTTATTTGACCAAATGACAAGACATCTTGTCATCGGAGTTGAATGGGTTAAACTACTTTATGATTTATAAAGACCATTATATGATTATCCAGAAACCATCTGCGAGCGTTTGCCAGCTTAAAATAAATGCATAACCAGCAACCGCTTGATGTTCATTTGTTTGATTATGTGAAGGAAATACTCATGTTCCCATATGTTGCCTTCCATAGTCCAGAGGAACGAAAGAGTTTCTCACAACATCTGCTCGTGCGTGTGTGTGTGTGTGTGTGTGTGTGTGTGTGCGTGTGCGTGTGTGTGTGTGCGCGTGTGTGTGTGCGTACATGTACCAATACACTCTTGTCACTTGACCCGAGCATGTGCTGACGGTGATATAATCCACAGGTTCTTGTCAGGAATGATGAGTCAGGGAGGGAGGGAGGGGGGAGAGAGGGAGGGGGGCACAGGGGTGTAAGGAGGCAGAAGGAGGATTAGGGTGAGCGTGGGAGGTGAAGAGGTGGGGTTGCTAGGGTGGCTGTTGTCCTCTTTCTCCATCTCCTCCTCCTCCTCCTCCTCCTC
This sequence comes from Oratosquilla oratoria, assembly GCF_046742065.1. NCBI lineage: Eukaryota > Metazoa > Arthropoda > Malacostraca > Stomatopoda > Squillidae > Oratosquilla > Oratosquilla oratoria. Next base: position 12,814,459 of record NC_134778.1, read on the forward strand.
CTCCTCCTCCTCCTCCTTCTTCTTCTTCTCTTCTTCCTTCTGTTTCTTCTCATTCTCCTCCTTCTTCTCCTCCTTCTTTTGCTTTTCCTCCTCGTTCTTCTCCTCCTCCTTTTCTTCCTCCTCTTCCTCCCTCTTTTCCTCCTTCTTCTCCTCCTCTGCTTCCTCCTTCTTTTCCTCCTTCTTCTCCTCCTTCGCCTTCTCCTCCTTCTTCTTCTCCTCCTCCGCATTCTTCTCCTCTTTCTTCTTCTCCTCCTCCTTTTCCTCCTCCTTCTCCTCCTCCTCCTCATTCTCTTCCTCCTTCTTTTCCTCCTTCTATTTCTTCTTCTTCTTCTTTTCATCCTCCTTCTCCTCCTCCTTCTCCTCCGCCTTCTCCTCCTCCTCCTTCTTCTCCTCCCCCGCCTTCTCCTCCTCCTTCTTCTCTTTCTTCTCCGCCTCCATTTTTCCTCCCACTCGACTTGCTCCTCCTACACCATGGGCAGCACCTCCACCTGTTCTTCGTTCTTCACCATGTGCACCATCACTACTATCACCACTACCACCTCCTCCTCCTCCTCTTCCTCCTCCTCCTCCACCTCCTTCTCCTTGTCTGCCTTCATCGCCACCACTGCCTCAACTATTTACTCCTCCTCCTCCTTCTCCTCCTCCTTCTCTACCATCTTCGTGGTCCTCCTCCTCCTCCATCACCTCACCTCAAGTCGAAAGCAGTACGTGTCTTCAAGGGAGACCTCCTCCTCCTCCTCCTCCTCCCTTGAGGAAGACTGTAAGACAACCTCGGCCGGTGGTCACCCTTGAGGCCACAAACCGACCCCCGGAGCCTCACCAAGGGAGCGCCTCCTCCTCCTCCTCCTCTTCTTCCTTTTTTCCTCCTCCTCCTCCTCTTCCTCCTCGTCCTCCTCCTCCTCTTCTTCCTTCTTTTCCTCCTCCTCCTATTCCTCCTCCTCCTCCTCCTCCTCCTCCTCTTTTTCCTTCTTTTCCTCCTTTTCCTCCTCGTCCTCCTCCTCCTCTTCTTCCTTCTTTTCATTCTCCTCCCATTCCTCCTCCTCCTCCTCCTCCTCTTCTTCCTTCTTTTCCTCCTCCTCCTATTCCTCCTCCTCCTCCTCCTCCTCTTCTTCCTTCTTTTCCTCCTCCTCCTATTCCTCCTCCTCCTCCTCTTCTTTCTTCTTTTCCTCCTCTTCCTCCTCGTCTTCCTCCTCTTCTTCCTTCTTTTCCTCCTCCTATCCGTCCTCATTCTCCTTTTCCTCTTCCTCTTTCTCCTCTTCTTCCTTCTTTTCCTCCTCCTCCTATTCCTCCTCATTCTCCTTTTCCTCTTCTTCTTCCTCCTCTTCTTTCTCTTCAGCACGTCACCACGTTAGAGGGACTAACTCCCTTCGTCAGGCGATTTTATTCACCTGAAGGGAGACAACACCCCCTCCCCATTCCCCCTAACCTCTCCCTTCTCCCCACCCACCCTCTAACCCCGTTCGTTCCAGGACGAAAGAGTTTATCTTTACGGATTAAACAATTCCACAGACCGGTTTAACTCGGGCAAAAGCAGTTTATCAAAATTGGAAATTTGGCGAAGTGAAACTTTGGCGAGTTTAAATTGGCAAAGTGTGGCAAAACAATTTGGTAATAGGAGAATATGGCGGGATTGGAGTTTGGCAAAATGCAATATGGTGAAATGGAAATTTGGCAAATTAGATGGGTGAAATGGAAATTTGGCCAAATACAATATGGTGAAATTGTCTCTTGACCAAATATAATTTTGTGAAATGAAAATGTGGCAAAATAAAATTTGGCGAGATGGAAATTTGGCAAAACACATTATTGTGAAATAGGAAATGCAAAATACAATATGGTGAAATGGAAATTTGGCAGAATAGATTTGGGCGAAATAGGAGTTGGGTGAAATGGGAATTTGGCAAAATGTAATGTGAAATGGAAAATTGGCAAAATACATTATGGTGAAATGGTAATATGGCAACATAAATTTTGACGAAATGGGAGTTTGACGAAATGGGAATTTGGCCAAATGTAATGTGAAATGGGTATTTGCCAAAATACAATATGGTGAAATGGGAATTTGGCAAAATAAATTTTGGTGAAATGGGAGTTGGGTGAAATGGGAATTTGGCAAAATAAATTTTGGCGAAATGGGAGTTTGGCGAAATGGGAATTTGGCCAAATGTAACGTGAAACGGGAATTTAGCGACTGGGCCTACCTGCTGCGTGGTGGTGGGATCGCCGATGCCGGAGCTCCCGGCCTTGACCGCGTAGTGGAGGAGTGTCATGTCTGTCAGGGAGTCACGGTCATCTACGTGGCACCCGAGGCCCAAGGCCTGGAAAAGTCCAAAATTGGGTTATCACATTAGGCTATTTTTCCTCCAACATCCTACCTCCAACCTCCATTTGAATAACTAGATTATGACGTCGCTTACAGAAATCTAGACTTCTCTAAGGACGTTTCATCAGTATGTCTAACATTCATTTAGGTTTGAAGCATCTTAGTTCATAATTCACCTTTGCTTTGATATAGGACGGAAATGTATAATTTGATATTTGGAGATTTGAAAGATGAAATATTGTAACCGAAGACGTTTTTACTCAAACGAACTCTCAACTGTCGGTTCTGGTGAAGCCCGTGGAAGCCCAGTGTGATAACCCCAAACGTTATCATACTAAGTTATTTTTCCCCCGATTGTTGGAGCAGATTTACAGCATGTAACTTTCGGGAGGAAATCTAAAATCCTGAAGGAAAAATAGTTTCCCTCCAGCATATCCAGTTTTTTTTTTTTTTTTTTTTTTTTTTTTAATTACTGAGAAAACAAAATAGTTTGTCACAGTGATTTTACGGCGGAAAAAGTGCTGGAGGTGGGCGGTACAGCCGACACATCGGAGGTTGAAGGAAAAATAGCCCAGTATGATAACCCATAAACGAGGTCATTTCATTGGAAGCGCGAAGGGGTCATGGGCGGTCATGCCTTTGCGAATTTCTCTTTGTGTTGGAAATCTCTTCCAGATTTTGGAATTTATCGTTCAGATTCTTAGATATTTCCAAATTACTTATAATCAAATATAAACGAAGATTACTGAAAAGCGTATGATATCAAATGGTCAGGCATGACCTAGGATAGGGAAGTTTCTAAATTACGGAATTTAACGTTCAGAACCTTAGATCCTTCAGAATTTTACATAATTTAACATGAACGAAGACTACTGGAACGAGCATATCAGATGGTCAGGTTTATTGAATCTGGTATTGGGAATTTTCTGAATACGAAATTTATCGTTCAGAATCTTAGCTCTCACACTGATGCAACCAGTCGCTTGAAACCGATCGCACGCACTTTATTTGATTTCATTTTACCATTATCATTATCATTTTATTCCATCTTTCTAGTATATGAGTTTTCATAGTGTCACATTCGGCGCGATATTTATGTCAAAGATAGAAGCAATGCAACTGGTTGCGGCGTCGCAAGCAACTGGTTTCATGCAACTGGCTGGGTCAATGTGCGAGCTGGTTCAGAGAACTATATATAATGAAACATGAAGGAAGCCCACTGGAACGGACATAGGAAATGGCCAGGTTGGCTGAATCGAAACTGGACTTGGACGAAGCATACGAAACGATCGCTCACCTTGGCCACGAGGGCATGGACCCTCCTCTGGACCTGGGGGACCCACTGACGCAAGATTGCGAAAATATGCGCAGGAGTGACGTCAGACCTGCGCAGAAGGGATGCGCAGCCGGGGCAGCTGGGATCCCAAAAGGAGACTTCCAGTCGAAGGCAGTGGCTGCAAACTGGGGCGTCGACGGCCGGATGCGTGACGGGGGGCCTTACGGGCGCCGAAGCCCTGCGAAAAAGAACGAACACAGTGATGAGCCTACGCCAGGAGACGCTGAGTAGCTGCGGTCGAAGCCGTCACCTTTTCCATATGTTTTAGGGGTCCTTAGGGGACGGGATAAACACTCATTGCTGGGAATCGGAGAGGAAGGCGGGACTCGAACCTTTAACTAAGCGAATGCGAGACCAGCATGCTCCCCATGACGCCACCATTCTAAGGGGACTAACTCTATCTATCATTAAAAGCAGGTGGATCAGGTGGAAGCAAGCGTGGCGGTGGATCTGGTGGATTACGTGACAGAGAGACTTAACACAGGACAGGTTTTGTGCGGAGCTGGAGGAAGTGGAAGTGTGGGTGGAGACGTTGAGTGGAATGGATTCGAAGTTTAGAACTCGCCAAGTGGAATGAGATTTGATCAAGTAAAGTGGAATTAGATGGAAGTGGATTGGTGTGATTTTAGTTGAAGAGTGGAAGCTGGAGGTGGAGTGGCTCTGGAGTGAAGTGGAAGTTGGGTTGAATGGTGGAGTGGAGATTGTAGGGTGGATGGGTGATAGTCAGATCCATTTCGTGAGGAAGTGGAGGAAAAATAATGGAAGTTGAATAAGGCTGCCGTAACCACATGTATATGTTTATACATGTACACATGCATACCTGTATATATATATATATATATATATATATATATATATATATATATATATATATGTATGTACAAGTTTTACAAAGCACACGTGAATACACAAATTATGCTAAACACCAGAGTGTGTATAGAGCATGTGCAGTATGTATGTGTGTGTGTGTAGAGCATGTACAGTATGTATACGTGTGTATATGCGTATATACTTTCTTTGAGGGTGAGGGAGGGGGCACTCGCGATGGATGTCGGCACTATTCCCCCCTCGTCCCGGAGCTGTGGCTGACCGGCACCAAGTCACGACCGCGGAGCGGTTTTGGGAAGTCGCCGCGACGGACGCCGAGACGGACGCCGCGACGACGGGCCGGGGGTGGTTGGCGCCGTCAACCACAACACAAATGGACCGGGGAACCACAGGAAGGAAAGTTTCCTCAGAGAAAAAAAAAAGATAATGAATGATAGTAATAGCACTGGAACGTGAGATATTCCTCGTTTTCTGTTAAAGTTTGTTTGTTTGTTTAGTTGTCTATTTATTTTTGTACGGGGAACCACAGGAAGGAAAGTTTCCTCAGAGAAAAAAAGAAGATAATAAATGATAGTAATAGCACTGGAACGTGAGATATTCCTCGTTTTCTGTTAAAGTTTGTTTGTTTGTTTAGTTGTCTATTTATTTGTATATTCACAGTTTGTGTCGTTGGTTTGTATTGTCTCATCATTGGATAAAATTGCATGGCGGCAACCAGGATGTAAGGGAAAATGACACTGGGTACAAAAGGGGGTAACCCTCAGGTGATTAAAATTATCTGGCGGCAGCTAGAATAATATAAAGTACCACTCTGTATGCAAAGGGCTCATCATCAACTCTATTTGCTTCCTCTACTTCCTGGGTTGATGTCCAACCATCTACTCCGACACCCACCCGAGAGATAGAGAGAGAGAGAGAGAGAGAGAGAGAGAGAGGGAGTAGGGATACTGTGTCAACATGAAAGTTGTGATACTGTGAGAGAGAGAGAGAGAGAGAGAGAGAGAGAGGAGAGGGGAAATACTGTATCAGTATGAGAGTGAGGGAGGAGGGAGGGGGCAGACTGTATCAACATGTGTGAGAGAGAAAGAGAGAGACGGGGGAAGTGAGGGGGGGCAGACTGTCAACATTAGAGAGGGGAGAGAGGGGAAGGACATATTTTGTCAACATGATAAAGAGAGAGAGAGAGAGAGAGAGGAAGTTATAATATTGTGAGAGAGAGGGAGATGGGATACTGTATCAAAATAAGAGAAAGAGAGAGGAGAGGAGAGTGATACTATATCAATATGAGAGGGAAAAAGAGAGAGAGAGAGGGGGGGGAGTATACTGTATCAACATGAGAGAAAGAGAGAGGGGGAGGGAAGGAGGAAGAGAGGATGGGAGTATACTATGTCAACATAGGGAGGTCAAAGACACCTTTCTCCCTCACCCTCCTTCTCCTCCTCCTCCTCCTCCTCCTCCTCCTCCTCCTCCTCCTCTTCTTCTTCCTCATCTTTCTCCTCCCCCCCTCTCCTAGGGTCATCAACGAAATATATATTTTGTATACTTTTGATACGCCATATGTCAGGTGCGGATATAAACAACGGTACATCAACACACCAGAGGCGATGAAAAAGAAAAAAATTAATTACCTTAGAGTTCCCTTAGATTCGTCCCCTTGGGTGACGTCCTGGGGTCCCCCAGGGAACTTCTGGTGCCTGGCTCCTCCTCCACCTCTGTTTTGGTTTCCATGATGACCGGAGGACAGGAGGGGCGGCAGGGAGTTCGGTGCTGACGAAGGTGACAACGAAGACGACACTGAAGAAAAATCGCAGCCGTCGGCGCTGTAGCGGCCGCTGTCACAGGCGCGTGAACTGTGTCTTCAAGAAAAAAAGATAGATATTTATTTATTTTTTATTTATTTATTTATTTTTTTCTTAAGGACGACCTCCACCACCCACCCACCTGGCCCTCCACCATCAAGTCCCAAGTATCTCACCTTTCAGCATCACTCCCGAGTTCGCTCCCTCCACTTCCCCTCCCGGAGCTGCTGTGATCACTCCCTCCGTCACTGTCCTCCTCGAGGAGAGTGAAGGAGGAAGACCCTCCGCCCTTGTACTGGTTCCTGGGCAGGTACTGCGGATGTGGGGGCTGAGTCCCGCCCTTCAGGTACCTGTGGCAGGGGTACTGGGAGCCCAGGTAGTGGGTCAGGTTGTTCTCACAGGTGTCTTGTGTGAGTGGGCTCCCTCCTGCAACCACCATCTTGTCGACTCTAAAAATAAATTAATAAAGAAATGATTAATCATTAAACAAGTCGACGAAATTAATAAATACATTGACAAGCAAATCAATGAATAGAATGAAAGGTAATTAGGTAGATCAGATTAAATGAAAAGGTGAAATAAAGATAACTAGGTAGAATAAAGATAAATGAAATAGGTGATGATGATATGGTTTAACGTCACAAACTCCCCCCCTATCGGTAGGCTAGGACGGTTCC
>NC_134778.1:12828921-12831421 GCF_046742065.1 Oratosquilla oratoria
AATATCGCTGCGCTGCGGGTCGTTACTCCAACTCTCGTGGGCGGGGAGTTGGGTGTGTGTGTGTGTGCGTGTAAGGTCACACCATTACCCATAGATCGGTCATATATGAGCTCTGAGCTCTCTTCCGGGAGGGAAATAGCTGTCGATCACGAGTCCAACACGTGATCCAAGACCATGTTGAATCACACACACACACACACACACACACACACACACACACACACACACACACACACACACACACACACACACACACACACACACACACACACACACACACACACACACACACACACACACACACACACACTCAACGATCTGCCCACGAGAGTTGGAATAACGACCCCACAGCGCAGCAATACTGAAGTTATTTCAGCGTTGGGCGGGATTCGAACCCAGATGGCCGTAGTGGCAGCCGGAAACTCTACCACTGCGCCAAGAGTCGTGTGTACGTGTGCATGTGTGTGTGTGTGTGTGTGTGTGTGTGTGTGTGTGTGTGTGTGTGTGTGTGTGTGTGTGTGTGTGTGTGTGTGTTGCGCAATTACGCAATCTCGCGCATGCGCGTGCGCACGTAAACATGCGGGTTCCCCTCTTCATCTTCCTCTTTCCAAGAACATAAACTATGCGGGCTTTCATCCCTGTAATTGGTCGTTAGGTAGTTCGTCTTGTTGGGAACCGCGGGGGAGAGAGAGAGAAAGAGAGAGAGAAAGAGAGAGAGAGAGAGAGAGAGAGAGAGAGAGAGATTCAGCCTCGGAGCGACGAACTGGATAAAAACAGATGAATCTCGACAAAGCGTACGAAACATTAAGAAAGAGCGGACGAAAAACTTTGACAAATTTCGCCTCTCCGATACTTCTCCACACTCGTGTAATTGAATGACTTCGATATTGTCGAATATTTTCGCTCATTTCTTGGTCGATTTAGATGTGGTTTTGGACCAAACGCCCATCTCTTCCCCCAGCCCCCTCTCTCCTCCCCCTCTCTCCCCTCTCCTCTCCCCTCTACTCTCCCCTCTCCCCTCTCTCTTCCCCCTCCCCCTCTCCCCCTCTCTCTTCTCTCTCTCTTCCTTCTCCCCCTGTCTTTAATCTCTCTCCCTCTCTCTTCTTCCCCCTCCCCTCTCTCCCCTCTCATCTTCCTCCTCCTCTTTCCCTATTGTCTCCTCTCCCCTCCCTCTCCCCCTGCCTTCACCTTCTCCCCTCCACCATTCTTCCCCCAACTCTCTCTCTCTCTCTCTCTCTCTCTCTCTCTCTCTCTCTCTCTCTCTCTCTCTCTCTCTGTCTCCCCCCTCTATCCCCTTTCCCCATCCCCTTTTCTTCCCTACCCCCCTCTCTCTCTCCCTCTCTCCTCTCTTTTCCCTCTCTCCCTCCCCCTTTCTTCCCCTCCTCTCTCTCTCTCCCTCCCCTCTCTCTCTCCCTGATCTCTCCTCTCTCCTCCCTCTCCCTCAATCTTCACCCTCTCTTCCTCACCCGTTCTTCCCCCTTCTCTCTCTCTCCTCTCTTTCTCACCCTCACCCTCTCTTCCCCCCTCTCCTCTTCCCCTCCCTCACTCTCTTCCCCTTTGACGTCTTGAAGTCATTAAAGTTATTTTCCGACTTTTTTTGTCTCCATAATTACCGACCAAAGAGAGTTCGCCGTCATAAGCGGAACGAATCTCGAATGAAGAGATAAAGAGCGAGAGAGAGAGGAAAGAGAGAAATAAAAAAGAGAGAGTGTGTGGACGACTGTGACACTTTCTTTTCCGAGTGGCTTTCACTGGAAACCCGCAACCCCACAATAGTCGGCAACGGTCTCCCATAGATCTCGCCAGTAAGAAATGCAAAATTCTTCTCTGCGGATCAGTCGCCGGTTTCAACTCTCCTCGTGTAGAAAAAAAATATATAATCAAAGCTGATAGAAGTTTTGGGTCCAGTTCGGAAACCGAGTGCCAACCCACTGGGGCTGCACCTCTAGAGAGAAAACGAGGGGAGGAGAAGGGGAGACGATTCTCTTTGACGTCCGTCATTGGTCTCTTGCCTGGAGAGAGAGAGGATGGAGAAAATAGAAAGAGGAAAAGAGAGAGAGAGAGAGAGAGAAAGTAAAGAGCAAGAGACAGAGAGAGGCTAGAGGGAGAGCGAGAGTGAGAGATTTAGAGAGAAAGGAAAAGAGCAAGAGAGAGAGAGTGAAAGAAATTGGCACCAATACGCCAAAGATTGATTTTTTGGCGCCAGAATAGACTCGTTTCCTGTGGGGGTCACCTTTCAGGGTGCCAGCCCTCATTTCCAGGTAGTTTAAGGAGCGCTTCCCAAGTCCCAACGATCTCCAGGTAGTTTATGTGTGTGTGAGAGGTTCTCTTGTAGTGCCAGTTATTGGTAGGTAGTTTGAAGACCTGCTTTTGTAGTTACTATCATTTCCAGGTCGTTTGTGGCGGAGGAAGGGGAAGGGGGGGTGCCAGTCGTGACTGTAAATGATAGAAAGAGTCTCTCCCTCTGCTGACTATGAACGCCAGAACAATAGAAAAAGTG
>NC_134778.1:12836421-12838921 GCF_046742065.1 Oratosquilla oratoria
TATTACCATTATTATTACGACCATTGTCATTACGACCATTATTATTACGACCATTATTATTACGGCCATTATTATTACGACCATTATTATTATGACCATTATTATTATGACCATAATTATTATGACCATTATTATTATGATCATTATTATTATGACCATTATTATTATGAACATTATTATTATAATTCTTATTATAATTATGATTATTATAATTAGTATCATTATTATCATTATCATTATTATTATTATTATTATTATTATTATTATTATTATTATTATTATTATTATTATTATTATTATTATTATTATTGTTATTATTAATATTATTACTATTATAGTTATTACAATTATTATAGTTAGTATAGTTATTGTAAGTTATCATTATTATAATTATTATAATCATTATAAATTATAATTATTATTATTATAGTTATAGTTAATGTTTATGTTATTATTATTATTATTATTATTATTATTACTATTATTATCATCATCATCATCATCATCATCATCATCATCATCATCATCATCATCATCATCATCATCATCATCATCATCATCATCATCATCATTCTAATACTGGAACTGACCCCGTGCAGAAAACCCAAACCAAAATATTGACCCGAAGATTGACAACTGCAAACTCCTCTTGTTCAGGAGAAAAGCGAAAATTAAATGATAAAATCCGATGACGTCACGGTTTGAAAAGATTCATTTGAACATAGCTGATGTCATGAAGAAGCGACGTGACCTCACGAACAAACTATATGACATCAACAAGCGACGTAACGTCATGGACAAATTATATGACGCCACTAACAAGCGACATGACGTCACCAGCAAGCGACATGACGTCACCAGTAAGTGACATTATGCCATTAAGAATAGACACGTCGCCACGAGGAATCGACATGACGTCACGAACAAACGACCTGGCATCACGAACAAGGGATATAATGTCACGAAGAATCGACATCACGATCAAGCAAAAAGACGTCACGAAGAATCGACATGAGATCAAGAAGAAGAAGAAGAAGCGGGGAGACGTCATGAAGAAGCAAGATGTCGTCACGAAGAAGCGACCAAACGTCATGAATAAGCGACATGACGTCACGGGAGAACGCGTGATGGTGGGCGAGATGACGCAAGACGGAAGGTGTAAGTAGGCGGCGTTATTTTGCACTCCGTTGACCGCGAAGAAGATGAGACCCAAGGAGGAGGAAGGGAAGGAGGAGAAAGGAGGAGATGAAGGAGGAGGAGGAAGAACCGAGAGAGAAAAGAGAGGAGAAAACAGATGAGACACTACACGAAGATAAAGAGGGAGACGAAGAGGAAGAGGAGTAGAGGAGAAAATGGATAGCGCATTGAAAGAGGAAGAGGAGGAAGAGGAGGGGAAACACAGCAAAGAGAAGTCGAGAGCGGAAACAGGAGGAAGGAAGAGGAAGAGGAGGAGGGGAAGAGGATGTGGGAGGAGTGGGGGGAAATGGTAGTGGGGGGATTACAAGAGAGACACGTACTAAAGGGGGAAAGGGGGAGAAAGTAGATTATTTTCGTGGGGGGGGGGAGTGAGGGAAGGGGAGATAGTGGTAAGTTGCAAAATATAGTGTCGGTGGGGGCAGTGAGGGGTGGTGGCCGGGGGGGGGGAAGAATGAAGAGGAGGAGGAAGATAAGATTGGGGGGAAGGGAGGAGGAAGAGGGGGAGGTAGAACATGAAGAAAAGATAATTATAATTAGGAGGAAGGGGAAATCGAGGAGAAGAGGAGGAGGAGGAGGAGGATGGGGAAGAAGACCAGGAAGAAGGGTGTGATAGGAGGAGGAGGAGGGGGTAGGAGTGAGAGGAGGAAGATGAGATGAGAGTGGAATAGTGGATTCGTGTGGAATAGTGGAGCAGTGGAGGATGAAGCTGAGTGGAGGCGCAAGTGAGTTCGATCCCGCCAGGAGGCGCCTGGTACGGCCGTCCTGGTGGTGGAAGGGAAGAAGGGGGAAGAGGAGAGGTAGGGAAGAGGCATAAATAGGAGGAGGGATGGAAGAGGAAATAAAAGAGTGAAATGGAAAGGAGAATAGAGAATAGAGGGGTAAGGGGAGAAGAGGGGGAACGAAGGAAAGAGGAAATGTGGAGGAAGAGAGGAGGAGAGGGAGAGAGGAGGAGAGGGGGAGGGGGGAAGAGGAAATGTGGAGAGAAAGGGAAGGGGGGAGAGGGGGGAGGGGGGAGGAAGGAAACAAACGGGAGATTTGATAGAAGGAGGGGAGAGAATATAGTATTAGACAGACAGACAGACTTTGTGTCTGCAAGTCTGTTTAACTTCTGTGCTTGTCTGTGTGAGGTTAGGGCAAGTTAGTCAAGGTTAGTTCTGTCTTGGTTAGGTTAACTTTTAGTTAAGTTAGGTTAACTCCGACTTGGGTAGGTTATGTTAACTCTAATTTTGTTTAGTTAGATTAAATTTCCCGGGACGGTAAAGTAGTTCCGGTTTGGTGGCCGGACGGACTGTAGATGAAGAAG
>NC_134778.1:12843921-12846421 GCF_046742065.1 Oratosquilla oratoria
TGGGCCCACCACAAAATACACATGCCCAACATGCTCTAAACCCATTACTTCGAGCAGACAGACAAAGGGCTCAGTTCAGTGCAATATGTGCAAAAACTGGGCCCACCTCACTTGTACAACACTTGCTGACACAAACCAATACACAAACACTTGGACATGTTCTACCTGCCCTCCAGTAACTCCACTCCCACCTCCCCAACCACAGCCAGCACCCTCACCCACTCACAATTTCCCTCTGCCCTTACCCCCGATTAGTACTCCCCTTCCTTTGTCCCCGATCTCTCCTTTCAGAGGGGGCTCTGATCCAGATCCTACACCTTCCCCACTACCACCCCAACCTCAACCCCAAACGGCAACATACAACACATACAAAACACACAACATCAACATATTACAACACAACATTGACGGTATTAACACGAAAAAACATGAACTTGAACACTTTCTTAAACAACACAACATACACATTGCGATTTTACAAGAAACAAAACTAAGACACTCACACAAAACACCATCATTTCATAATTACACCACCATCAGACAAGACCGGACTGACGGCTATGGCGGTGGACTCATCACCCTGATCCACCACTCCATCTGTTTTGTGGACACAAGTGCCACAACCAAAATTCTCCTCCCTACCACAGATAACACAACAGAAATCCAATCCATTCGAATCCGCACAGGCAACAAATCAACACTGACAATAGTTAACATGTACATTCCTCCCCAATCATCCCCCACAGTTCCAGACACCTTCAGGCCTCATTTTAGCCAACTAGCCTCAATCCCCAACCTGATCATGGGTGGAGACTTCAACGCCAAGTCGTCTGCCTGGTATGTCGACAACCCTGACACAGACAGAGGGCTTGATATACAGACTCAGTTTGACTCATTGACTATCATGAACAACACACATAATCATACACATATCCCACACCAAGCCCTCTACACTCCCTCCTCTCCTGATATCACCTTTTGCTCCCCCTGCCTAACCCCAACAACATCATGGAGAGTGGTCGGAACCCTTGGCTCTGACCACCTTCCAATCATCATCACCACCAAAACAAGATGCACCCCAGTCGGCCACAGACACACTTACACCAATTACAAGAGAGCTAACTGGGAAGCTTTTACTGAAGAGACAGAACAACATTTTGAAACACTTAACAGTACACCAATCACAAACATAAACAATGCTGTGCACACTTTTAATACAATCATACAAAATGCAGACAAGAGATACATCCCTAGAGGCAACAGAAAATCACACAACCCCAACTTCACACCAGAAATCCAAAGCCTCATCAGACAACGTGACACACTTAAACACGGTACCCCCACACCTATCCCTCAAAACATAGCAGACCAAATACAAACACTAAACACTGTGATTGCCAATAAAATACATGAACAAAAAACACAAAATTGGCAAGTTTGACATTACACTTCATCGCAAAAACACCAGCAAATTGTACAAAACACTCAACAGCATTACACTATCCAACAGTAACACTACACGCTCTCACGCAGCAATAATCACAACAACAGATAATCTACCCTCAAACAGACAACAAGCAAACGCACTCATACGTCATTTTGCACAGGCAAGCCATCTCACTTCTCACCCTGACGACCGACGCACCATTCGACGTAAGAAAGACTTTCCCACAGACTCAGACTATATACCCTTCATAGACAGTCAGACAAAACTCATAATACATAGTCTCAAGCACTCATCTGCCTGTGGCCCTGATAACATAAGCAACATCCACCTAAAACACATTGGACCACAAGGTATACACGCACTCACAAACATTGCAAACTACAGCTATTCACACAACACTATACCCGACATCTGGAAGCATGGTAAAATAATCACCATTCCAAAACCGAACAAAGACCCAACAATCCCAACATCGCACCGTCCAATCACACTTCTCTGCACCCCCTCTAAAGTCATTGAACGCCTAATACTTAAACTTGTCACACCACATATTCCCCTTGCTAACTCACAACACGGTTTTAGGCCACTACACTCCACAAACACTCTTCTGACAAACCTCACACAAAGAATTTTAGATGGCATCAATTCAGATAGGCCCCACCAAAGAACACTTCTTATAACATTAGACATTAGTAAAGCTTTTGATGCTATCCCCCGCCACAACCTAACAAATAAAATATATAACACAGACATGCACAATAACACCAAAAGATGGCTGGCCAATTATCTGGCAGGTAGGAATGCTTACGTGTCATATAATGGCCAATCATCGCACATCAGAAACATTAAGAACGGAGTACCACAGGGCTCGGTTCTATCCCCCACACTATTTAATCTATACATGCATGACTTACCCACACCAGACACCTCAGAAATACAAATCTCTTCCTTCGCAGACGACATAACAATCACATGCCCACATCGTAACACAGACAAAGCTGCAGAAATAATCCAGCCATACCTTGACACACTCAACACATGGTTCATCACAAA
>NC_134778.1:12866421-12873921 GCF_046742065.1 Oratosquilla oratoria
CGGGAGGGAAATAGCTGTCGATCGCGAGTAGGACACGTGATCCAAGACCATGGTGAAACACACACACACACACACACACACACACACACACACACACACACACACACACACACACAGATGAGAAAAGACGGAGAGGAAGAGAGGAGGAAGGTGATATTGATCGATCTGTATATTTGACCGAATTAAAAAAAAAAAAAACTAAACTGGAAATCTAAGACAATAAAAATTACAATAATAAAATACCAGAAAGGAAGAAGCATGAAGTAATAGAAAAAAAGAAAGAAAACATGCAATAGTGTCTTTTTATTGAAAAGTAAATCATTGCACTAAAAGTCAACCATAACAACGCCTTACCAGATATCGATGTCAGTCAACTAGTCGTGTTAGTCGAGTTCCCACGGGCATAGGTTTAGCAAGTAGGTGTAAAACATGAGAGAGAGAGGAGAGCAAGGTAAAGGGAAGAGAGAAAAAGAGAAGAAGAGGATATAGAGAGGCGTGAAGGGAGTGGGAGGGAGAGGATGCATCATTTGATGACATCTCTGTTTCCCACGCTGAAGTAGACACTGGAATGAAAATCACTGTGGCCACCATCGAGGGGGCAAAAATCGTCCTTATGTCCCGTTACCATTAAGGTCATTATCGTTCGGCGTTCCTACCGAACTCGGCACACGCGACTTTGGGCTCTATTTCCAGGCGTCATAAGGATCAAGGAAGTGAATGCGACGCATTTTTTAACGTTGGACGAATAACATCCCCTCTCCTCTCCAGATATTTGTGTAAATTAAATTATATTTCGTTTATTAGAGAAAATAATACGAAGACCTCGAGATTGAAGTGGCCGATGACGATCGTGAGGGCGAGTGACGTCATAGTTGATAATGACGTCATCGTGAACGGTGACGTCAAACTTAATAATGACGTCATTATGAACGGTGACGTCATATTTGATCATGTCATCATGAACGGTGACGTCATATTTGATAATGACGTCATCGTGGACTGTGACGTCATACGTGTAGGTGTTCAATCATGCGATCAATGTATTACCCCAAGTCTATCTTGCAGTAGACCCAAGGCCCCAAGGGAACCGGCCACGATCTATGTCGCGGCGGACCCAGAGACGTCATAGTGGACAGTGACGTCATAATAGGGTACGACGTCATAGCAAATAATGACGTCAACGTGAACAGTGGATTTTGACGTCATGATATGTTGTGACCTCATGGGGAGTAGTGACATCGTGGTGGGAAGTGAAAAACCCCTGACAGGGCAAAACACTGTCAGTTGTGGAAAGCCGCTGTTTTTTGTTGTTGTTTTTTTTGCCGATGTTGGGTCGCCTCCTCGCGTGACCCTGTTTCATCACATTTGACCTGAATATGTCATTCAACCCCTTAATTACCGAATGAGCGTCTTATACAAAGGTTAGGCACGTTTCACACCAAACGACATTTCGCCGTGCGCCGTACACGACACGACGTCGTGCTTTCAAATATCCATGGGTGTCTATGGACACCTGGTCGTGTCGTGTGAAAGCGTCCATAGACACTCATGGATATGCGAGAGCACGACGTCGTGTCGTGTACGGCGCACGGCTATAAGTCGTGCCTAATTTAACGCGTTTACGTATTTGCTTTGAATGTCATAAATTTAATTTCGCTATAGTTGCAGTTATAGTAAATTCTGTTATGTTAATGTTATTTTCAATAGCACTGCTATACTTATGTTATTGATACCATTATTATGATTATTGTTGTTGTTGTTTAAGTATTACTTAATCTATTATCAATATCATCATTATTATCATTACTATTGTTATAATTAATATTATCATTAACAATTATCTTTATTAGTTTCATATATTTATTATCATTGTTATTATTGTGGCTTATTATTATTATCATTATTATTATTATTATTATCATTATCATTATCATTATTATTATTGTTATTGTTATTGTTATTATTATTATCATTATCATTATCATTATTATTATTATTATTATTATTATTATTATTATTATTATTATTAATATTAGATAAGGAGGGCTGTTACTATCACTATTTTAATGTTATTTTCATTATTGCAATTTCTATCATTGTCTTCTTTATTTGCATCACCATCAAAACGGGGTATATACTTTCGTATGCACTCACGAAAGCATTTCCGTCCTGAGCGCAGCGCGGCCGACACCATGTCACGCACGGAAAGGATACCCGCCCCCCCCCGGTACTCGTACATGGGTACTTGGTGCCTCACTCCTCCTCTTCCTCCTTCATTTTTCTCTTCCTTCTCCTCTTCCCCTCTTCTTGCTCTTCCTCCTCCTCTTCCCCTCTTCTTGCTCCTCCCCTCTTCCTCCTCCTTCTTCATTTTTCTCTTCCTCCTCCTCTTCCCCTCTTCTTGCTTCTCCCCCTCCTCCTTCTCCTCTTCCCCTCTTCTTGCTCCTCCTCCTCCTCCTCTTCCTCTCTTCTTGCTCCTCCCCTCTTCCTCCTCCTTCACCTCCTTCATTTTTCTCTTCCCTCTTCCTCCCCTCCTTCTCCTCTTCCTCCTCCTCGTCCTGCTTCTTTCTTTTTAATTTTCTCCTCTTCCCCTCTTCTTGCTCTTCCCTTCCTCCTCCTCTGTTTCTTCTTTCTTTTCCTTCTCCTCTTCATCTTCAGTTTTTTCCTCCTCTTTCTCTTCCTGTTCCTCTTCATTTTCCTCCTCTTCCTCTTCCACCACCTCTCCTCTTGCTCCTACCCTTTTCCTCCTTTTCCTCCTCCTCCTCTTCATCTTCCTCCTCTTCATCTTCCTCCTCTTCTAACTCTCATTCTTCTTCCTCTTTAATTTCTTCCTCTTTCTTCCCATGCTCCTCTTACTTCACCTCCTCCTCTTCTTCATCCTCCTCTCATTCTTCTTGTTATTCTTCCTCTTCCTCTTCTTCCTCCACCATATCTCATTCTTCTTGTCATTCTTCCTCCTCCTCCTCTCATATTTCTTATTATTCTTCCTCCTCTTCCTCTCATTCTTCTTGTTATTCCTCCTCCTCCTCCTCTCATTCTTCTTGATATTCTTCCCCTTACTCCTCTTCCTCTCATTCTTCTTGTTATTCCTCCTCCTCCTCCTCCTCTCATTCTTCTTGTTATTCTTCCTCTTCCTCCTCTTCTTCCTCCTCCTCTCATTCTTCTTTTCATTCCTCCTCTTCCTCTTCCTCCTCGGGAAGGACTGTAGTCTACCGCTTCTTCCCAGATGGAACGCCCAGAGGACCGTGAGCGGCTACTGAGGGGCCTCTGTTGTCCGGTCAGCTGCCATATCGGACGATTTTATTCAGCCCCAATGCGTTCCTGAGGCCCTTAACCAGAATAAAAGCTCTAAAGTGTTCCACGACCACGATGCAAACAATGGAATGGGTCAAGGTCTTTAACATGAGTGGTAATGCCAAGGTCATCATATTAAGGCGTCAGGGCAGGAATCGTAGTAATGGAGTTGAATTGGACAAATTAAGACATAAGGATATAGGAAAGAATTGGTTCATTAACAGAGTAGTCAATGAAGGGAATTTACTTGGTACCCATGTAGTGAATGCTGACACTATCGGCTGTTTTAAGAAAAGATAACTTTATAGATGGGGACCATAGGTGGAAATGGACTTTGAACTGCCTAGTGTAGGCCTTAGGGTCTCTAGCAGTCTCCTTCATTCTTCTGTTCTTATGAATGAAGTGAAATGTACCCGGAGGTGGAAATGGACTTGGAACTGCCTAGTGTAGGCCTTAGGGTCTCTTGCAGTCTACTTCATTCTTGTGTTCTTATGAATGAAGCGAAATGTACGTAGAGGTGGAAATGGATTGGGATTTCCTTGCGGGGATGGGTCGGGAGGGCAGCGGAATGCCTGTCGAGCGCTGACTGTGAGTTGGCGAGGTTGACCGCTTATCTTCCCCTCGTGCAATGGCCAACCTGACCGTGGTTTTTTATTTCATTTATTTATCTATTTATTTATTTATTTATTGTTTTATTTTATTCTATCTTATTTATCTATTTATTTGTTTTATTTTATTTTATTTTTATTTATCTATTTATTTATTTATTTCTGTCATTCACAAAACCAAAGCCTGCTTGTCTGGAATATATTACACGTTTTCCCAAACAAAAATATCATATATGTGTGTGTGTGTGTGCGTGTGTGATGTTACGCATAACAACACATGATACGGTATAAAATCCTATATGACTTGTTATATGACACATAACATTGTTGAGTATGTAGTATATTTCTACAGAATATAAGTGATTTTTCCGGCAATTTTTTAATGGAACAAAGACGTCAGATTTATTTGGACGGACCTGTCGCTTCCTGGGACAGGAACGAGTGTCCGCAGCGCTGACTGTTACTCTACAGTATTCTTCTTCTTCTTCTTTCGTTTTTTTTTCATCTTTTTACCTCTTTTTCATCTTTTCATTTCCTCTTCTTCTTCATCTTACTCTTTTACTTCTTGATCTTCTTTTGTTTCTTCTTCATTCTTAATTTTCTTCCTCCTTTTCCTCCTCAATTTCTTTATCTTATTATTATTTCTCCCGTCCCCCCCCTTGTTCTTTCTGCTTCTACTCCCTCTTCAACTACTTCCTCTAGTTCTACTTCTACTTCCTCTTCTTTCTCATCTTTTCCTCTTTATTTCTCCTCCTTCTTCAACATCTTCCTCTCATTCATTCTTCCCGTTTCCTTTTTCATCTTCTTTGACATTTGTGGTTTTGTGGTTATTCTTCTCCTTTCTCTCTTTTGCTCAAAACAAAAACTAATATTTCTTTGTGTATTTGTGTGTGCGCGCATGTGTGTCTGTATGTGCATGTGTGAGAGAGAGATAGAGAGGGAAACGGGACCCGACGAGTATTACTCCTTTCCTGTATACTACAATTGGGTAAATACAATTAAGTGAACCCTCCCCCCATACACACAGTCATAGATCACGTGCTGAACTTGTGATCGACAGTTAATACCCTACCGGATGAAAGCTCAGAGCTCATGTATGTATATATACTGTGACTTTACACACACACATACACACCCTATCTCCTTGCTCAAGGGGGATAGTAAAGAATTGTAGTATCAGTGAAAGCCTTTGTTGCCCGGAGCGCGGCTTGACCTCAAGCGATAACCACTGCACCAGCAAGTCGTTTGCACGCGTGTAAGTACGCATGCACGTACACATGTACACACATGTACATTTTCCCTACATACCTGTTTGAAAACATGTGTAAGTTGGCGCGTGGGAAACTTCCGTCGTAGGAGCGTATGATAGATACGATTCCGTGTGTACGATGGCTGTCAAATTGGCGCTCATTTTCGTCACAAAATGACGCTCTGGGGGACGCTGGGCTGGGAAAAGTAGGGAACCGCATGTTGTAATCGCGCTTTGGAAGCGTCACCAATCACCCCAATTCGGTGACCCCCCTACACACACACACACACACACACACACACACACACACACACACACACACACACACACACACACACACACACACACACACATATATATATATATATATATATATGTATATATATATATATATATATGTATATATATATATATATATATATATGTGTACACCACGTTTCAATTTCTGCACATATGCCTCCTCGAGTCTCTTGATGTTGATGGCTCGGAATTAAAGTGAATTGTGGTTGATAAATGTGTGTATATATATATGCAGAAATTGAAACGTGGTGTATAGATGTGTGTGTGTGTGTGTGTGTGTGTGTGTGTGTGTGTGTGTGTGTGTGTGTGTGTGTGTGTGTGTGTGTGTGCGTACGTGCCTGTTCATATGTATATGTTGAATGGTAATGATAAGGGTAATATTGACTGAGTTAGTAACAGTATTGATACAGAGGAGGTCAAGAGGAAGGATTTGAAGAGAATGAAATGGAGGAAGAGAGAGGTAAAAATAAAGAGAGAGAGAGAGAGAGAGAGAGAGAGAGAGAGAGAGAGAGAGAGAGACGAGGTGAGGGGGAGCAAGGACGAGAACTAGCCCATGCAGTTCAACCTTGACCGTCTACAGAGACTTCCTCCAGCTGAATAAAATCACCCGGCGGCAGCCAAGTAGAAAAGTGTAAAATAGTCACTCAGCACGATCATTGGTCTCAGGTTCGATTATGTTATTAGCCTCCTACGCCACAGCCATTAACGGCGGGTGACGCGCCTCCTACTACCTGGCATCCTATTATGAGTAAGCGCGTTAGTTGTGGGTTCATTTAAGATGATCAGAAGCCTCGTACTTTAAAGCTCGAGGCAAAACAGAACCGTCATTCAAAAAGCAAAGGATTAGTGATCTTCACAATCGATGGACGATCATCGTCGAGCCATGAACGATCATCGTTGAGCGATAACCGTACCGACCAAAATGTACCTTTATGTAAACGTGGAGACATTTGTAAGGGATCAACGCGTTTCGTGCAGTTTTTGAGGGGCGAGGAGATTGGGCCCTTGTGAACTAGTGAAAGAAGAGGAATTTAGTCCATTTTCGGTAGTCAACAGCGCTTCCATCCTTAGAGGATAGTACTACACCGGAAAGGTGGAATCAGAGAAGGGGAAGGATAGTAGAACGGAGGGATAGTACTAAAGTGGTCATCTTCCTTCCTTCAGTGGAGGTTTGTTTTAATCATAATAGAATGCTGCGAGGCTCTGATCCGTAGGGTTGCCAGCAGAGGCCATCCTTCCCCTCCCACCCTCAGGGTATTGACCGCATATAACTAATGAATTTACCCACGTTGTGGTTAACGAATTGAATAGATTTAGGAACCGTGTGGTAAGCGTTGAAACAATTAGCTGTTTTAAGAGAAGATAAATTGATGTATGGGGATGACAGGTGGTAATGGAAATGGAACTGCCTAGTGCAGGCCTTATGGTCTCTTCCAGTCTCGTTCATTCTTATGGGTTTATGTTTATTCAGTACTTCCCTTCCCACACACACAAAAACACACACACACACACACACACACACACACACATACACACACACGTACACACGTACACACTCCTACTTGTTGTGGAAATTGTGAGTTTTGTTTTGATATTTAGTTGACCAGCGCTTCTATAGTTATGAACAATCACGCCGCTGTACAGTCGCTCTAAATGGGCTATCACACTGGGCTGTTTTTCCTCCGACATCCTACCTCCAACCTCCATCTGAATAACTACAATATGACGTCGCTTACAGAAATCTAGACTTCTCTAAGGACAATTGATCAGTATGTCTAACACTCGTATAGGTTTGAAGCTTCTTTGTTCATAATTCATCTTTGCTATGATAGAGAACGGAAAGATGTAATTTGATATTTGGAGATTTGAAAATTCAAATCTTGTCACCGAAGTCGTTTTTATTCCAACGAACTTTCAACGGTCAACGCTGTCGAATAACGTGGAAGCCCAGTATGATAAGGCTATAAGAGATTTCGTTACGGTTGTAAAACCTTTAATCTGGGGGGACTGGGGTATCCTACCCATAACCTCATGTGAATAAAATCATCTGGC
>NC_134778.1:12878921-12888921 GCF_046742065.1 Oratosquilla oratoria
TGATTACCTATCAGAAGAAAAAACAAATATAATGGAATTGTGGAGACGAAATTAAGGGGTCCACTATCACCAAATAATGTTGGACAAGAATTATATAATCACTGGATAAAAAATAGAGAGGAAAGAAAGGGTGGAGGAGTCATATTTTTGACTGAGAAAAACTTAAATGTGACGAAGGTTACAAAGGGAGAAAATAGTGTTGAAATTATTATGATAAACGTTGAAAATAGTGACATGAAAAGTAGAATGTTTGTGGTGACTTATGTGTCCCAAAAACGGGTTCTTGGAAAGAGAGCGATTATTCAAAAATGTTAGAATACACAAGGCATTCATTATGAGACTCTGAAGGACGGAGGAAACATAGTACTTATGGGTGATTTTAACTGCAAAGAAATATGTTGGGAAGAGATGATAGTGGAAGTTGGAGAGGACCTATGGGGAAATATATTACTTGACATGACTATAGAATATGCAGTGACACAGTGGGTAAAAGAAAATACCAGATATAGAAATAATGAAGAACCATCGAGGCTAGATTTGTTATATATATACATCAAAGCCTGAAATTGGGGATAAAATTTATAAAATTGGGAAAAGTGACCACACACTACTTGAGTTTGAACTAAAAGAGGAAATATATATATAGAAAGAAATGAGAAATACGGAAAAGGAAGACTGATGTATAACAAAACAGACTTTGGAAAACTTAGAAACTTCTTTCAAAAAGCGAATTGGAAAAATTCTACAACAAAGAAACACAAGTGGAAGAGAAATGGATGATTTTGAAAGAAATCTACAACGAAGGAGTGGATAAATATGTACCAAGGCAAAAACAGGAAAAGGTTTATATCAAGTGTTTATAAAAGGAGGTGCAGTGAGACGAAAGATAGAGGTAAAGCTTGGAAAAGATGGAGAAAGGATAAAATACCTGGAGAGTGGCAAATATATATCAATCTAAGAAATGAATATGTAAAAGTGAGCAGGAAGGAGAAAAGAAACTATGATAAAGACATAATAGAAAAATGTAAGGACAAACCAAAATTACTCTATAGATATGTGAACACTAAACTAAAAAAACAAACAGGAAATATTAAAATTACGCCAAGGGGACAAAGAATACACAGAAGAAATATAAATGGCTGAAGTCATGAACAAACACTTCAAGTCTGTGTTGACTAGAGAAAATATACACTATGGAGATGAAAGAAGTAAAGTGAGATCCCCGCCCATGCGGAATAAGACTATTGGGCGCGGCCGTTTGGGCACGGCCGTTTGGTCGCCAGCTGACAGTTGGGCGCGGCCGTTTGGGCGCCAGCTGATTTGGCGCCGGCAAAAGTTGATTTATTCAAATATTTTTATAAATGTGCACCACAGGCTTCATGCGAATGGCTCTTCAGCTCCTTCACCACCTCTCCAGGGTTAGTATGGAGCCGAACTTTGCACCGATTTTTTTGCTCACAATGCCAATATTTCAACTCGCTGTTAGCTTTGCTTGTTTTGTCAAAGACGTATAGGAATCCGTTACGAATAAATATTTCTTTACCACGTTTCGTTAATATCTTTTCAGCCCTCGTATGTATAAAACGAAAGTTTTTAGTTAAAAAAAAAGTATATGAAAATGGTAAAAGAACGAAACACTTGCAACAGCGCTAACAGAGCTAACTCAACTGAGGCTAAGGACTGACTGACTCAACTCAGACATCCTTCGTTAGCAGAAACAAAAGCGCCCTCTGTATGTACGAGTAGCCTGAGCAAACAGCTAAACGAGGAGAGAGCTAGTTTTCCTGTTTCTAAATATGTATATCATCTTTCAATTTATAACTCATATATTGTAATTTTGTCCATACTGACAGATTTATAAAATAAAATTTATAAAAAAAAAAAAATTAGCGCCAAAACAGCCGTCGCCAAATAGGCTGGTGCCAAAACAGCTGGCGCCCAAACGGCCGTGCCTAAACGGCCACGCCCAAACGGCTGCGCCAAAATATACCCTACCCCCGCCCATGAGTGAAATATTTGTAACAAGAAAAGAAATAATGGATCAAATAATAAAACTTGATGTCAGGAAATCGCACGGCCCGGATGGAATTGCAAACTGGATACTAAAAGACAAAGTATATAAGGTAATAAGTTGCTCACTGAAAGAAGGAAAAATACCGGAAGACTGGAAAAATGCAAATATCGTACCAAAATATAAAGAGGGAAACAAGGAAGACCCAACTAATTACAGACCGGTCTCCCTTACAAGTACAGTAGCCAAAATTTGTGAAAAGGCTATAAAAAAAAAATGGACAAAACATCTGGAGGAAAACAATATACTAAACCCGAGACAATTCGGATTTAGACAGGGAAGGTCATATGCCACAAATTTTATCTGTTTCGATTCAAGATTAATATAGTACAAGAAAGGAATGGATGGGTTGATTGTGCTTTCCTAGATTTACAAAAAGCTTTTGATAAAGTTCTACATAGAAATTATTTAGAAAAATGGAAACTATAGGAAGGAAAATTATGAAAATGGATGGAGGATTGATGCATAAAAGAAAAATGAGAGTGGTGCTCAGAGATAAGAGTTCTGTTTGGGAAGAATTGATTAGTGGTGTACCACAGAGATCAGTATTGGCTCCGATAATATTTACTATTTATATAAATGACATGGATGAGGGTGTAGAATGTTACATGAACTTCTTTGCAGACGACGCAAAACTGATGAGGAAAGTACAGAAAAAGACTATGAGTCTCTACAGAGAATGGAGTCAGAAGTGGGAAGTGGACTTCGACATTAAGAAATGTAGCATAATGGAAATTGGAAAAAGTAAAAAAAAATATATATATATATCAGGACAATATAAAATCGGTATAAAGGAAGTAAAGAAAATTATTTTTGAAAAAGACCTGGAAGTGATTATCACAAAGGACATGGTCCCTGATGAACAGATGAATATAATAGTCGGAGAAACGTACAACTTGCTAAGATCAATAAAAGTGGTCTTTACCTACGTGGACAAAGAAATGGTAAAGAAAATACTAATCACACTGATAAGGCCAAAACTGGACTACGCAGCGACATTATGGAGACCCAGTACTAAAAAGAATATAAAGAAAATTAAAAGTATCCAGAGAGCAATTACGAAGATGGCCCCAACACTATCAAAACTCTCATATGAAGACAAATTGTCAAAGATGGAATTACCGACTCTGGAACAAAGAAGAGAGGTGATCTATTAACCATCTATAGAATCATAAGAGGAATAGAAGCCTTGACAGAGAAGACTTACTAAACTGGGACAAAAGAGATACAAGAGGACATGAAAAGAAACTCAAAAAAGAGTTATAGAAGGGACCTGAAAAAGAACTGCTTTCCACACAGATTGGTGGATGTCTGGAACAAATTCGACGAATCTATAGTGTATGCAAAAACCATGCATGAATTTAAGGGCAAACTAGATACTGCGAGATACAAAGACGGGACTCCACGAGCGTAGCTCCCCTTCCCGTAAGATACAGCTAGGTAGATACACACACATACACACACACACACACACACACACACACACACATATATATATATATATATATATATATATATATATATACATATATATATATATATATATATATATATATATATACATATATATATATATGTGTGTGTGTGTGTGTGTGTGTGTGTGTGTGTGTGTGTGTGTGTGTGTGTGTGTGTGTGTGTGTGTGTGTGTGTGATTTGTTTATGTGATTATGTTCATTTCCCTAATTGTGATATACAAGTAATTAGATATACTCGTTTCGTGTTTTGAATTTAGTTTTAAGATGAGCTAAATCACCTTCAAGGCGTGTCCACTGGGTGTGTATTTATCACACACACACACACGCACACACACACACACACACACACACACACACACACACACACACACACACACACACACACACACACACACACACACACACACACACACACACAAACGTTGTGCATAGGTGGGGTCATATATGAGGCCTGAGCTCTCATCCGGGAAGGTAATAGATGTCGATCATAAGTCTATCACGTGATCCAAGACATTGGTGAATCACACACACATAGACGCACGCGTAACTCGATGGCTCAGTTGGTAGAGTTTCTGGCCGCCGCTACGGTGGTCCGGGTTCGAATCCCGCCTAGGGCTAAATGTATTTCAGTATCGCTGCGCTGCGGGTTGTTACTCCAACTCTCGTGGGCGGGGAGTTGGGTGTGTGTGTGCGTGAAAGGTCATAGTATTACCCATAGATCGGTCATACGAGCTCTGAGCTCTCATACGGGAGGTTAGTAACTGTCGATCACGAGTCCAACACGTGATCCACAAAATATTCAACTGTACACTCTGGATGTGGATAAGTCAGTACAATTTTATTTTGTTTAACATCAGGCGATGATTTCATTTGCTGTGGACCAGAATTCTCTCCTTGGGGTGGGGTGGGGTTGAATGGTGTGTGTGTGTGATTCACTTTGGTCTTTGGATCACGTGTTGGACTCGTGATCGACAGCTATTTCCCTCCCGGAAGAGAGCTCAGAGCTCGTATGACCGGTCTATGGGTAATGCTATGACCCTACACGCACACACACACCCAACTCCCCGCCCACGAGAGTTGGAGTAACGCCTCGAAGCGCAGCGATACTAAAATTATTTTCAGCCCTGGGCAGGATTCGAACCCGGGACGACCACGCAGACTGTTTATATATTGATTTTCCTGCAAGCTACATATGCATAATGTTCATGATATCAAAATTTTTTTAATGCCACAAATTAGATTAATGAATATTTCATAAATTTTGAGTCCATATCTAATTTTCAAATGCCTCAGATGAGATTGATCAATATTTCTTAAATTTTTAGTCGAGTTATTTCAAATGCCTCAGATTAGATTGATATTTCACAAATTTTGAGTCCATTTCATTTTCAAATGAGCCACATTAGATTGATCAATATTATTATTTTTAGATGCCTCAGATTATATCTGTTTCACAAATTTTGAGTCGAACTCGTATTTCCAAAGTACTCATGTTTTATTGATATTTCAAAAATTTTGAGTCGATCTCTTGCTGAAGAGAACAAAATCGTCTGACGGAGACCAGAATAAAGTATCTAATGGAGGTCACTTTGGGTTATCGAGAAGGTTCTCGTTCCTTCCCTGTCGAACGGTCCTCTTCCCATATCGCAGAGTGCGGGGTGATCTAATAGAGGTTTTCAAGTGAATCAAAGGCTTTAACAAGGGTCATGCAAACAAGGTCATCATATTAAAACAACAGGGCAGGACTCGCAGTAATGGTTATAAACTGGACAAATTTAGATTTAAAAAGGAAATAGGCAAGAATTGGTTAACTAATAGGGTGGTCGACGAATGGAATAAACTTAGTAACCATGTAGTAAGCGCTGAAACTATCAATTGTTTTAAGAAACGATTAAACAACTTTATGGATGGGGATGACAGGTGGTGATGGATACGGAACTGCGTAGTGTAGGCCTTATGGTCTCTTGCAGTCTCCTTCATTCTTATGTTCTTATGTTCACACTGGGCTTCCCCTTGGGGTTATCCCACTGGGCTTCCCCCACGGGTTTCGCCAGCGCCTACCGTTGAGAGTTCGTTGGAATAAAAACGACTTCGGTTACAATATTTGAATTTTCAAATCTCCAAATATCAAATTACATCTTTCTGTTCTCTATCATAGCAAAGATGAATTATGCACTAAGAAGCTTTAAACCTATTCGAGTGTTAGACATACTGATGAAACGTCCTTAGAGAAATCTAGATTTCTGTAAGCGACGTCATATTCTAGTTATTCAAATGGAGGTTGGAGGTGGGATGTCGGAGGAAAAATAGCCCAGTGTGATAACCCCTTTAATCTAGCTGTCGCTAAGTGATTTTATACATCTATATGGTAACCCACCCCATCCGGCAGCCAGAATAATATCAACAAAATGTGTCAACATCAATATGAGTGAAAAGAGATATGATGATAATTTGATTTGTTAATGACATTTATTTCTTCTATGCTAAGGAGCACAAATACTTAATAGGTGATGTATTTTGAGTGCTGCCAAAGCCGTCACCATTACCCTCTGTGCAGGCAGCACCAGAAACTACTGAAAGTCGAAATGATAATAGATATGATTTTTTAGTATTGTTGAGGTTACCCCTTAAAAATTGTGTTCTCTGTTTTAAACGTTTTCTTTGATATTGAGACGGGTAACTTTAATATAAAGTTGTTTATATTTCGTATTTTGTCCTGTGATTATGACTTCGCACGGGTATGGTTAGAATAGCTAGACGACGGACAAAATTAAAAGAAAAAGGACCATTTGGTGCGGAAGGAAGTGTTTCATTGTGGATACGTTGAAGACAGGCAGTTCCACGTAATTAAAAACGCTTTATCGCGGTTTGGCATTGTAACTTGTTTCCTCTCTCTTTCTCTCTCTCTCTCTCTCTCTCTCTCTCTCTCTCTCTCTCTCTCTCTCTCTCTCTCTCTCTCTCTCTCTCTCTCTCTCTCTTTCTCTCTCTCTCTCTCTCTCTCTCTCTCTCTCTCTCTCTCTCTCTCTCTCTCTCTCTCTCTCTCTCTCTCTCTCTCTCTCTCTCTCCAAGCTGTAAAAAAATCAATAGCATGTATAGGCTCGTCACTGTTCCTCGTAGTAATTCTTATGCCATTATGGATTGATGTGGAGAATATTATGACTTCCAACAGATTTCCCATCCACTTTAATACGAAATGCTGACGGTGTAAGTTAATCTAAGTGACCGTCCCACCGAGTTAATTCTGGTGGTGAACTTGTATACAATTTTCAGCAACAATAAAACTACGTAACTGTGATTGGTAGGGACTCATCAAACCCTGAAAAGTACAATGGCATCACAAAGCATCATGTATCTTTGTGAATATGTAATCAATTCAGTCAATCAGGTTTGTTTGGATATTTCGTGTAACTGTCAAGTTATGACTTACCGTGGCCTTGGGGCCACTTCGTGATTTTCTTCGTCTTTGTTTGGATTAACGACAGCGTTGTGTACGACGATTTCGGGCGTGGTATGGGGGGGGGAGAATAATAAAGATATATTTAGATATCAAATGACAGATGAGAGATTTTGGGCGGTGGAAGTAAAATGAAGATGCTCTTGGAATAGGTTATACTCTTACGTTACGACCACTTTGGTCTTCTTCAGAGAGTTGACAACTCTCTGAAGAAGACCATAGTGGTCGTAACCTATTCCGAGAGCATCTTCATTTTACTTCTACCGCCCAAAATCTCTCATAAAGATATATGTTGAGGGGAGTGGCTCTCTCATAGAATCCCCTCACTAGTTCAACACACGCTTCGTCGTATAAGCACTACACACGATAGGGTATATATGAGGTCTGTGATCTAATAGAGGTGTTCAAGTGGATCAAAGACTTTAACAAGGGTCATGCAAACAAGGTCATCATATTAAAACAACAGGGGAGGACTCGCAGTAATGGTTTTAAACTGGAAAAGTTTAGATTTAAGAAGGAAATAGGCAAAAATTGGTTTACTAATAGGGTGGTCGACGAATGGAATAGACTTAGTAACCATGTAGTAAGCGCTGAAACTATCAGTTGTTTTAAGAAACGATTAGACAACTTTATGGATGGGGATGACAGGTGGTGATGGATACGGAGCTGCCTAGTGTAGGCCTTATGGTCTCTTGCAGTCTCCTTCATTCTTATGTTCTTATGATTGAGGGGGGGGGGGATTTACATCACTCCCCAGTCACGAATCACGAACAATTCTCGTTAGTTTTATCTCTTGTCTTGGACTTGGCCTCCCTGACTTGTGGACTATGGACTACCTAGGACAGACCACCCTCTCGGTAGTTGTAGGAGTGGAAGAGATGTCTGTATGAAAATGAGAAGATAGTTGTGTATAAAAGAGGGCTATTACCACTGGGCGATTTTAGGAATATTCATTTTGTGGGGTCGTGGCTTTGGAGGGGTGGGCAGGAACCCTGCCTTATAGGGGCCCCTCTTGGCGCCGAACGCCTGGTGACCTTTGACCTCTCGCTGCCAAAGATCTATGGGAGATACAACTTCACCTTAACCCATTCAACTCCGATGACAAGATGTCTTGTCATTTGGTCAAATAAAACAAAAAATCATAATAAAACAACAAAATGTTTGATCAAACACCAGAAAAATATGACGTCAATCCTCGCTTCGCTCGCAGCGAAGCGAGGACTGACGTCATATTTTTCTGGTGTTTGATCAAACATTTTGGTGTTTTATGATTTTTTGTTTTATTTGACCAAATGACAAGACATCTTGTCATCGGAGTTGAATGGGTTAACTGAAGTAAAAATATTGCACGATACATATGATAGATAATCACTATACATGGGAACTAGAGATGGGTAATGCACCGAACCAATACTCAAGACGGAGAAGTCAACAAGTTGCAAATAAAAAGATTAATAATGAAAATGAAATATCGGTAACTCGACATTCCCGCGAGGGAGTAGTCAACCATGTTTGGTGTAATTATGGTGTCGAGTCCTTTACATAATGTTTTATATGAAGTTTTCGTATATATAAACAAAAATGATGGGCCACTGTATCTAGATGGAAAAAGTAAGGTATAATTTGTTATGCATGCTTTCATATACTTAAGCATTCTAGAATACAGATTTCATACAGCTTGATATGCTTCATTGCCGTCATTCAATCTTAATCCTAATTCTACAGCTATTAATTCACTAAATCAACTGCGACCGTAACCACAGGTGTCCATATTAATTTGTAATAATAGCTTATTTACTCTACGAAATGCTTCTATCTTTATTACCAACAATTGATATTTAATACATGATAATTTCAGACACTTGCAAAAATGTAGGCCCTTGTAACTATTCACTTGCTATTCAGTTACCGTTACAAGACTGTTACTATCCAGTTACCCGATGTAGTCGACTTAGGAGAAATGTAACTTGGTGTTTGGCTTAGGAGGAGGTTTCACGGGAGGCGTGACCCGAGGTCATGACCCGATCCGAGTGACCAACCCGACCTCGGCTATGTGCCTGGTTTATTAGGTCAAGGAAAGAAGGGGTTTTAGAGAAGACTTATGCGAAAGGTACCGCTATAATTCGACTACAGAAAAGATCAAGATCGAAAAAGGAGTACGGCAAGGCTATATAATTTCACACAAATTATTTATAGCTTGTTTAGAAAAGATTTTCAGAAGATTGAGTTGGGGAGAGAAGGGTTTGAAGATTAATGGCGAAGAAAGAAGAGGTAGAGAGAGATTAAAGGGAGAGAAAAGAGACAGGAGGAGGAGGAGGAGAGGACAGACGGGGACGATGACTCGTTGTTGGCCCTCTTTGTATATTAAGAGAGATTTCACCTCTCGCTCCATCGACCCGGGCAGTCAATATATAGACCCAATGCGTACCGAAAGGTAGCAATGCACTCGGGTCAGCTTAATATGGCCAGGATCCACGAGTTTGTGCATTTCCTTGAGTACAAACGCATTTGATAACTATGGCCGTAGCCCAAACATGAATACATTGAGGCAGAAGCCCAGATTTAACTCCACCCACCCTGCTTGGTCGCTTTGCTCCCTCACCAATTTCCTCTCTCTCTCTCTCTCTCTCTCTCTCTCTCTCTCTCTCTCTCTCTCTCTCTCTCTCTCTCTCTCTCTCTCTCTCTCTCTCTCTCTCTCTCTCTCTCTCTCTCTCTCTCTCTCTCTCTCTCTCTCTCTCTCTCTCTCTCTCTCTCTCTCTCTCTCTCTCTCTCTCTGTCACACACACACACACACACACACACACACACACACACACACACACACACACACACACACACACACACACACACAAACTGTTAAAGAAAGTGAGTACTGAAACGGACTGTGACTCCCTGCAGAGAGATCTGAACAGGGTTTGGGAATAGAGTCAGAAGTAGGAAGTGGACTTCAACATTAAGAAATGTAGCATATTGGAATTTGGAAAAAAGTAGAAAAAGGAT
>NC_134778.1:12893921-12898921 GCF_046742065.1 Oratosquilla oratoria
CGTCATCGTTGGACCCAAACGCAAGAAAGAATATGGTCCACGGATCCCCAACTTGGTGCTCGGGAGCGACAGAACGGATATGTAATCTTGATGGTGATGATAATTGTTATTGTTCTTGCAATACATGACTGAAACACGAGGGAGGAACGATTGACGCATTTATTGTGGGTTATGCGTACTTGGAAAACTATGTGCTCACATTATGGTGGTCGGGGCACGCCGCAACACTAGGTACCCTGCTCTATGCTCGTATCCTAGGCCAAAGCACTCTACCACAATAATGATCATGTTTTTGCTTATGATGATGTTGCTATTGATGACAGAATCAGTGACGAAGATGACGATGATAACGACGATGTTCGTCCGCTGGGTATCATTCCATAAGGGCATCCCAGGCAATGAACAAGCAGACAAGACCGCTCGAAGGACGTCATCTACCCATTTTGATATTACCATTCTGCTACCAGTTCTTCGATGAACAATACCAAACATGCGGCAAAACAGCGTTTCATAACCTGGGGTACTGATATCATTGCTAGGGGTTTCTGCTAGGAAGCGATACATACATACAATTTCTTTTACCCTTCTAGTAATAAGATATTAGTCAGGAGGTGCTGGACTGCTTAGACCTGAAGACTTGACTATACAGAGAGTGCTAAGGTCTGAAAACTCTGGGAAACGTAGATCTAAATATTATAAAACCTCATAAACATTCATGGTTTTCTTCACATCAACATAACCGACGTTGTGAAACAATACTTGTACACCTACGAACAGGACATTCCAGTCTAACACATGGTCACTTCGGGACAGGAAACGACACCACCATTCGCCAGTGTAAAGCCACACACTCAGCCCCCTTCACAATGTCACACAACTGCTATAGTCTGTGCGCTACAAGCAGTCCGTTCAGGGTGTGAAATCCGCTCGTGCCATATCAACCTTAATACATGCCTCTATCACTCTCATTTCCCGTCTATGTGCTATTTAATTTTTTTTTATATTCTGTATATGGTAAAGGAATGTGTACAGTACAATGAGTATCATTTTTTAGAATTATAACAACGATTAGCTATAGCCCACCCCACTAGTCTCACCTGTGACACCTCGATGTGGCAATATGGGAGGGAAAATGCGCTGGTGCCACATGTCAAAGAATCTATTAAAATCGTTATTATAGCCCTAAAAAGTGATTTTCATTATACTATAGAACTTCCTTTACTATATACAGACTATGAGAGAAATCATATACACATAGATGGGAAAAGAGAGAGAGAGAGAGAGAGAGAGAGAGAGAGAGAGAGAGAAAGAGAGAGGCATGTACTAAGTTTGATTTAGCAGAATGATTAGTAGTAAATCACGACGTATGCTACACCCTAAACGGACTTCTTGGAGCGTACAGGTTATGGACTGCCCCA
The DNA here is from genome assembly GCF_046742065.1 of Oratosquilla oratoria. Classification (NCBI taxonomy): domain Eukaryota; kingdom Metazoa; phylum Arthropoda; class Malacostraca; order Stomatopoda; family Squillidae; genus Oratosquilla; species Oratosquilla oratoria. Next base: position 12,895,340 of record NC_134778.1, read on the forward strand.
TTTATACAATATCTCACAATAACTACCTACTAAATTATCTAACCCCACAAACATCACTGACCCTACACCAAATCCTGTGCAGCAAAAGAGCAACAGCCCAATGTACATCTCTCCACAACTCCCAATAGAAAACTGGGTTATTAACCAAACCTTGACTAACCAAACTAAGGCTTATTACAGCGTTTCTCGACCTTTTTACCCTTCCGAAACCTTTACAATAAACTGCACGTCTCAAGGAATCCCTGCGCAAAAAAAAAAAAAAAAAAAAAAAAAAAAAAAAAAATACACCATGTCTTTCTCATTTTATTTTCATCGTAATAATAGGTCAGATAGGATGATGCCTATATTACATTATTACAATAACCAAGAATATGTCTCGCGTGTTTAATTATATTACGTATACGAAATTGAATAAAAAATCAAAAGTGCATTAACTTATTTCACTTGTTCTCGCGGAACCCTTAGGGACCTTTTGCGGAACCTTAGGGTTCCGGGGAACCCTAAAGTTGAGAAACAATGGTTTATTAAGGTAATGCTCCACATCGGTGGGATATTGTCCACCAGAAGGGAGGTGCTGGTAAAAGTGGTGTGGCGGCACACTAGGCATTTCTGACTAGCATGCTACTTACTTTTGCTTTTGCTACTCCGCTGGAATAGAAACGACTTCGGTGACGATCTTTTATTTATTTATTTTTTTTTCTAAATGTCAATTTACTTCTACGTCATATTACAGTGAGAAGCTGAATGAGGAGCTAAGAGAAGCTAAACCTAGAATACGATTGTTAGACACATTGTTGAGATGGTCCTACTGCATTCTAGAATATTGTAACCCAAGTCCTTTCTACTCAAATGAAATAGCAAAAACGAGTAGCATGCTAGCCTAGTGTGGCGCCACCTTACAGTCCACAACAACAACAACAGCAACGAGTTCGAGGTCATTCTCTCTGAATGACTAACCAACCCTTCCTGACACATCACACTGACAAGTGGACCAGGGCTCTTCACACCCCGTTTTCTTTCAACAGGAGTCACCCGCACAAGGAAGAACGTTTTCTACAAGGGTTGCCACCTTCAAGTAGCTTTGTCTTCACGTCGTTCGGCCAACGTTCTATGGCCTCCCATAACTTTTTTAGTAGCTGTCGAGTACCAAATTACTACGAAACAAAGACATTTTATACAGCGACCATTTTCTGGAGGACGTGACGTCACAATGACATCATTTTCTCACGAAAATACTCTCACGTCACTAGAACGCCACGTACTCTTTTCCCGTCCCCCTAAGGCGCCAGGCGACCATAGGGCACTCGCTGAACGACCTTGAATCGAAGGATACTGTCTTTCCTGTCGATCCTTTTCCCTAAGTGTCGGCGTGTGATTTTATTCAACTAAGGAAGAGCTCAACCTCCTCTGAGGGTTGTGAACTTGAGTATTTCTGGCTGCCGTCAGGCGATTTTATTCAGTTGTGGGAAACCCATAGCAAGGGAAGAGTTGTCCCTTTTTTTTTTTTTAGATGGGGATGGGCTATTTGGGATTTTTATTGAGATGTAATTGGGTTATTTTGATCAAATCGCTTGACGGCAGCAAGAATAAATGTATGATATTAATGGAAGGGTTTATTTTGATTGAGTCCGACATGGTGTTTGATTAAAAAAGAAAAAAAAAAAGCGAAGGCAGCTGGGCAACCCCGAGGGGCTGATATTCGGTCCCCGGGGTGACAGCCCACTTGTGGGTCAGTTACCTTCCGGATCTGTGAATGAAATCACCTGCCGACATCGCGACCAAGGCTCCGAGTGGAGTGGACGATGGAGGGGGAATATGGAGGAGACGGTGGAAGATGTGGAGGTGGGAGTGGAGTGGAGTGGACGATGGAAGGGGTGTTTGAGAATGTGGAGGAGGTATGGGAGGTTGTGGAGTGGTCGTCATGCGATGTGGAGGGCCGGTGGAGGGTGGTGGGGTAGAATGTGGAAGAGATTGATTGAGATCATGGAGTGGAAACTAACTCATGGGATTTAACTAGATTTAATTGTTAATAACCTAGTTAACCTTACTAGGTTTTTAGCCACTGTAGGTTTGATATCTAATAACCTAGTTAACTTGACTAGGTTTAGTAGTAACCTAACAAAACTTAACTTAGTTTGAAGTCCAGCACGAGGAGAAGGTTACCCTTACGCGATGTTTGGAGGAGGAGTTGGAGGTGGTCCTCGAAGACGCCGCCTCGAGGATGAGGTCCAACAAGGGTCACCATTGGAGGCGGTCACACTCGACGCAAATTGAGTCGATTAGTCCATTCAAGACACCTGAGCGATCTTCCACACTTCTGCTGTAGGGACACCCTCGCCCTGGTCAAGACGGAGGGCGAGGAGGAGGAAGAGGAGGAGGAGATGAAGTAGGAGGAGGAGGAGGAGGAGATGAAGAAGGAGGAGGAGGAGGTGGAGATGGAGAAGGAGGAGGAGGTGGAGATGAAGAAGGAGGAGGAGGAGGAGGAGGGGGAGATGAAGAAGGAGGAGGAGGTAAAAGAGAAGAAGAAGGATGAGGAGGAGAAGGATAAGAAGATGAAAGGAAAGAAGGAGGAGGAGGAGGAGGTAAAAGAGAAGAAGGAGGAGGAGGGGATGAAGTAGGAGGAGGAGGGGATGAAGTAGGAGGAGGAGGTAAAAGAGAAGAAGAAGGAGGAGGAGGAAGCTGAGAAGATGAAAGGGTAGGAGGAGGTGAAAGAGAAGAAGGAGGAAGAGGTAAAAGAGAAGAAGGAGGAGGAAGAAGATAAGAAGATGAAAGGGAAGGAGGAGGAAGAAGATAAGAAGATGAAGGGGAAGGAGGAGGAAGAAGATAAGGAGATGAAAGGGAAGGAGGAGGAAGAGGAGGTAAAAGAGAAGAAGAAGAAGAAGAAGAAGGAGGAGGAGGAGGAGGAAGATAAGAAGACGAAAGGGAAGGAGGAGGAGGAGGAGGAAGATAAGAAAATGAATGAGAAAGAGGAGGAGGAGGAGGAGCAGGAAGATAAGAAGATGAAAGGAAGGAGGAGGAGGAGGAGGTAAAAGAGAAGAAGAAGGAGGAGGAGGAGGAAGAAGAAGATAAGAAGATGAGAGGATGTATCGTGCAAGGTGGGGGGGGGAGTTCTGTTACCAATATATCGCTCGACGGCAGCCAGAAAAAATAGAATAAAGATAAATAAAAATAAATTAAAAATAAAATTAAATGGTCAAAGTTGAAAGTTGATGAACTGCGCGCGACAAAGAGCCAATCAATTCGGTGGCGTGCTCTGAAGTCTTTGTTCTGGCTGTATGAGGGATCTTCTTCCAATTGACTTCTAACCATTTGATTAATCTGTTCATTTATTAGTTTGTCTATATTATTCCGTTTTGGTTGTATATTCTCTGTATTTATCTATTTTTATTATAACCTTTTTATGTATACAGCTCTTGTTTATCATTGTTATTGTTATTTCATTTATCTTATTCTTATGTATGTATGTCTATATATATATATATATATGCAATATATATATATATATGTGTGTGTGTGTGTACGTGTGTGTGTGTGCGTGTGTGTGTGTGTGTGTGTGTGTGTGTGTGTGTGTGTGTGTGTGTG
>NC_134778.1:12903921-12906421 GCF_046742065.1 Oratosquilla oratoria
TTCACCTCTTCCTCTTTCTCCTTCACTTACTCTACCTCCTCCTTCTTCACTTGTCCCTTCACCTCCTCCTCTTCCTCCTCCTCCTCCTCCTCTTCCTTCACCTCCTCCTCCTCCTCCTCCATTCTTACATAGGTATGATAATGATATATAGATAAAAATGATAAATGAAAAAAATATGAAATAAAAAGGACGAAGAAATAACGTGTAGGCATTGACTGCCGAACTGCCGACTTCTGACAGTCCTGACGTGTAATCAGGACCGTCAGCTTCTTGTGACGCAGGTCTGGGCGGATCAGCAAAGCACAGCTGACAGCACACCTGAAGACTAAAGTCGTGTTCGTTTATTTTATTTTTTATTTTTTTTCATTTTTTAATATTATTTTATTTTATTATTATTGTATTTTATTTTATTTTTTCCACCAGGCGATTTTGATTATTTGCCAATGGGGAAAAAATATTATATGAATGAATGAACATAAATTAATAGATAAATGAATCTATATACGATTACTCTATGTATACAATGAGATAAATCAGTAGAGTAACTGATTAATAAATTAAACAATTAGCAGATAAACAGGATCATACGTAAACAAATTTGAATGAAAAACTTTATTTTTTCAACATCTTAGTGTAAAAGTTCGCTTTGCTGACAGTATATCTTGATTTACGTTCTGTTGACACAAGAAACCCTAAACACGGATGCGCGTTGCGTTGTACCAGGTTCATGTGTCCGAAGTGGTACATTTGGCAAAACAAAATCGAGGTTTTGTCGTTATGAGAAGGATATATATATTTTTTCCTTTTTTTTTTTTTCCACATATAGACGGGTGGAATGGTCCGTGATTTTATCATTATATTTATTTGTTGTATTTATTTCATTTTACCTGATTTTATTCTCTTTTATATCAAATGTGGACGGAGAAAGTTCCACCATTAATGGTTGTCATGGTAACGTAATGTAAACAGAAGGTGTTTGTTTGTTTTCTATTCGAATGATGGTGATGTTTGTCTAAGTATTCTGTTACTAGATACCATTACTGGATTACCAGAATGTCGGGGAACTTTTTATCTTAAACGTACTAAGTGCCCTCGGCAGAGACTCGTGGGGTCTCGCTAGGACGACTTTGTATCAAATAGCAGAGACTTCGCCTGTGAGACTCAGTCCAGACCCGTTGCTTACAGACTGCATTGTTCGTGGATGTCACCACCTCAGCAGCGGCAGCAGCAGCACGTGTTGTCTTCATGTGGTGGTGATCCCTTACCTCACAGAGCGCCTCCCGTCTCCTCCTCAAGAGAAAGAGAGAGACGAGAACCCCCGAATATAGAAGGAGGAGGAGACGAAGAAGGGAACGCCCACGCAAGAATTCGTGTCTGGAAGGGCAACTTGATCGAACCTGTCAAGAGGTGTTTGGAGTGGGATAAGAGGGGGTCTGCATGGAAGCTTGCCCTGCTCGGAGAGGCCGTGGGCACTGACGCCGACGTGTGAGGGAAGCAACGCGCTCCCTGGCTCAGGCTTCAGACTGATGATGACGATGACGTATTGCAGTAACGTTGAAAGGAAGGGTATACAGTAAGCAGCCTCCTCCAGTTGCAGAACTTGTCCTCAATGCATAATTTCCTTCCTCCCCTGGGAAGTCGACCGAGGCTCTCCCCTTCTCCCAGGGGAAGTGTCCCCAGACCGGAGGGCCACCACCCGACCCGGGCCTCACCCAGTTGGCCACGCAGAAGGCAGAGATCCTTCTCTAGTTCGTCTCTTTCCGAAGTGTTAAGACTTCGATCAGCCCTTCCTCAGGGGTACCTGAGGAGGAGGAGGAGGAGGAGGAGGAGGAGAAGGAGGAGGACCCTGTAGTGCCGGCGTCACACTCTGAGGCCAGATTATGCTCATAAGTTCAATTAGATTAATAAAATCAAATAGCGATAACCAGAACTACGTATCAAGACGAACACCATCTCTCCCCCGGTTAAGATAATACCAAAACCTTTCGAGTCTGATGATTCCTAAAGGAGACTTTGCTCCCGCAAACAACAAGCCGCAACAACGGCGCCGCGGTGGACAGTGTGACACCGACCTAAGGGCGTTATCACACTGGGATAATTTTTCCTTCGACTTTTGGAGCAGATTTGCAGCTCGTAGCTTTCGGGAAGGAATTTGATGTACTGGAGGGAAATAGTTTTCCTCCATGATATCAAATGACATTTTATTTCAATTGTTGAGAAAACAAAATAGTTTGCCAGAGTGATTTTATGGCGGAAAAAGTGATGAAGGTGGACGTTACAACCGATGACTTGGATGTTGAAGGAAAAATAGTCCAGTGTGATAAGGAGTCGCAATGACGACGATGACGAAAGCTTCTGTCGCCAAGAGCGGGAGTTGTTGTTGTTAGCGTGTCTAGGTCACCCTCGGCCGCGAACCAATCCAGCTGGTTGGAGGGTGACCCTGGAGGAGGAGGAGGAGGTGTTGTCGGCCTCGAGAGAGTGAGAGACACATGATCACTCT
>NC_134778.1:12913921-12923921 GCF_046742065.1 Oratosquilla oratoria
CATATGTGTGCTCAGGTACACGCACACATTTATGCATATGAACATACATGCAAATATACACACATGCATGCATGCATGTGTACATATGCATACATAAACATACATGTATATTCATACACGCATATACACGTGTATGCATACAGACATGCTCATGAACACAAGCATACACACATACATACGTTAACATATGTGTGTATGCTTGTGTGTGTGTGTGTGTGTGTGTGTGTGTGTGCTTGTGCACGCGCGTGCGTTCATCTAATTATATTCATTTATTTAATTATGATATACAGGAAAGGAACTACATTCGTAGGGTCCCGTCCCATATTTTTCCAACTATTGTTATCATCTCCCTGTTATCTCCCTTCGATGCCTAGTGTGCACACGTCGTTGCGGATCTCCCGAGGGAAGTCAGTTGTCCGAGTGACCCAAGCTCACCAACCTTTTCAGGCGACGCCCCTTAGCGAACAATAGGCTCAACGCATCTCAGGTTAAGCCACCTGAAGCCCTCTACTTGAACAAAGAAACATATGCGGACAAAAGCCTAAACCTATATTCATGTTTTGGCAACCCTGTCAATAATGTATATAGAAAATGTTTCTGGCAACCCTCCGATGTTTGAACGGAGCTTCCCTTGTATTTGTAGCGCAGAAAGCTATCTAACATATATAAGAAATGTTTCTGGCAACCCTCCGATGTTTGAACGGAGCTTGCATTGTATTTGTAGAGCAGAAAGCTGCCTGGTACATTAAAGTAGACTACCAGACTTTAATTCACCAATGTAGAGTTAAGCATACTCTCTACACTATCTTATCTAGTTTTGAATGAATCTATTGTATTAGCTTGTCCTAGACCGACGTTTAGGATATTCTAGAATATGGATCTAATTTTATTTTGTTTCTTTTTCTTTTTCATTTATTCGTATGACCTTCTCACTCTCCATGTAAGGATCGAAACAAGAAAGAGAGAAAGAGAGATGGGGAGGGAAAGAGAGAGGGAGAGAGAAAGAGATAATTACCTCTTTCTCTTCTTTCTTCTGATAATGTCTCCAAATGTGTGTATGAGCGTGTGCGTGAGAGTTTATGTGTAATTTATTGTGACTGTACACAAACGCACACACACACACACACACACACACGTATTCACGCACTCGCGTGCATACCAACGTATGGCATCATAAATTACGACATTGTAACTTACGATATTGTAACTCGCCACATCGTAATTTGTGACGTCAATTGTGATATCACGAGACGCCGTAACTCGTGATGTCATAATTTGCGATATCAAGTTAGTGACATCATTACTTACGACGTCGTATCTTGCGATGTTGTAGTTGACAGAATTACTTACGACGTTGTATCTTGCGATGTTGTAGTTGACATCATTACTTACGATGTCGTATGAGTATTCTGAGGTTACATCACCTCTCAAGGGGCTTTGTGTGCATATGTGTGTGTGTGTGTGTGTGTGTGTGTGTGTGTGTGTGTGTGTGTGTGTGTGTGTGTGTGTGTGTGTGTGTGTGCGTGCGTATTTGTATTCACCTTGGTCTTTGGATCACGTGTTGGACTCGTGATCGACAGCTATTTCCCTCCCGGAAGAGAGCTCAGAGCTCGTATGACCGATCTATGGGTAATGATATGACCTTTCACACACACACACCACAACTCCCGGCCCACGAGAGTCAGAGTAACAACCCGAAACTCAGCGATACCGAAATAATTTCGGCCCTGGGCAGGATTCGAACCAGTTACTGCGAGCACCACCGTACTTCCCAGTCCAGCGCTCTACCAACCGCGCCACCGAGTGTGTGTGTGTGTGTGTGTGTGTGTGTGTGTGTGTGTGTGTGTGTGTGTGTGTGTGTGTGTGTGTGTGTGTGTGTGTGTGCGTGCACATGTGTCTGTGTGTGTGTGTGCACGACTGGAAACGGTAATCAAGTACGTAATAGATAATTCACTCAAGTGCACTTGCCCTCATATCCGACTCTCTCTCTTTCTCTCTCTCTCTCTCTCTCTCTCGCGCGCGCGCGCACACGCACACACAGACGTACATACAATCCAAACATGCTTACATTCTGGCTGGACTAATGTACGTTCAAGTGTCTCAGCTGGGTTGTAGAGCTATGACGTATATATGACGTGTTTTTATGACGTCAGTCCACAAGTGGTCGCTGCGAGGCTAGCTACCCGGGGTTAAATGTTGGCGATATGCGAACATAGGAGGCTGGAAGCTGGTAAAGTGTTCTTATTACATAGTAATTATCTTAGTTATTTCTCATTTAGAATAGATGTTAGTGGGTGAATTGGGAGTGATTTGCTGGTGTTAGAAACAAAGCCTAGGTTACATTTGGAAAGGAAATGTGACGTCAAGGGAAATGACGTTTTAACGCCTCCTGGCAGTGACGTCAAGTCGCATGTCCTCTCACCAGCAAGGATGGGCGCGGCGAATGACGGGAAGCAACGCTTACTCTCTGTCAATGTTTAGTTCTATTATTTTTTATTTTAATGAATATCTTTTACAACAATGGTATTAACAGTTACCATTATCGTTATCTGGAATTTTCGTATTTTATAAACACATGATAAAACAAGGGTAAAACCAAAATAAGGTGATATGTTTTCATTAAGGATCGAATGAAACCAGTATGATGGGCGCCATTTTCAAAACATGCTGTAACTTCCTTTCGTGCAACAAGTCTCTCTTTCAGCACGCAACCAGCAGTCATGTGCAATCTAGGATAACTTTGGAGTCGCCAATGTAATGTCACGAAATTAAATATCAGTCATTTTGTACATCAAGCAACTCAGCGCGCGGTCAACTCACTGAATATGTCTGCAACAATAGAACAGTGTAATGATAGTAGTAATGCTAGTGATGAAATTAATAACAATGATAACGATAAAATAATGATGATAATATTGATGATGATAATGGGATTAGAATAATAATGACAATAATTGTAATGAAATGAAATAGTAATGATAACCAGTCGTTTGCACTGTCGATAACTGTTATCCAGAATTGAAAAAATAAATAAAAAAGAATTGGCTTGATGAAGCATTTTACAGATTATCTACTGAATGCCGTCAGGGGATTTTATTAATCAGATAAATGAAAAATAAAGTAATAAAATAGAATAAGATAGATAAATAAAGATTAGAATTGAATAATAGAGATAGAATAAAATATATGAAAAATAAGTCATGAAAATAAAATAAAAAGTAAATAGTACGATCGTGGCCAAAATAGAATATATGAAGTTCGCCCGAGACGAGACGAGGAGGTCGTCGACCTTAGGACGCTGGCCTCACGTTCCTATCTCTTTTTCTCTTGGGGCTCACGTTCCGTTCCATCCGTTCATCCGTTCACGGCACGTTCGGCCCGAAGAACGCCGAGAAAAAGAACGAGAGAGAGAGAGAGAGAGAGAGATTTTGTTTACCCGAGGAAAACCTCCATAAGCCTGAGGTTCACATTGAGGGCCACCATAATGTCCTCCTTGAGATCTAGCTTGAGGGCCACCTAAAGGTCCGCCTTGAGATTAACTTGAGGACGACCTTGAGGGCCACCTTGAAGGCCACCTAGAGGTCCACCTTGAGATTAACTTGAGGACAACCTTGAGGTTGTCCTTGATGTCCTCATTGAAGTCCACCTTGAGGTTGTTCTTGAGGTCGACCTTGATGTCCTCCTTGAGGTCCACCTTGAGGGCCACCTTGAGGGCCACCTTGAGGTTGACTTCAGGTCGTCCTTCATGCCCTCCTTGAGGTCCATCTTCAGGGCCACCTTGAGGTCGACCTTGATGTCCTCCTTGATGTCCTCCTTGAGGTCCACCTTGATGTCCTCCTTGAGGGCCACCTTGATGTCCACCTTGAGGTCCACCTTGAGGACGAGTATCACCATCCTCCTCCACCTTGAAATAGATCCCCGTCTTAAGTGTAAGAGTGCACCGTCCTTCTTCGAGGGTGACCGCAGGACTCGACCACAATACCCGACGGAGGAGGAGCTGTCCTCCTCACGTGAACGGCTCGAGTGCCCGGTCTTCGGATTCGGAAATGCTTCATAAAGCCTTCCCGAAGCCTTGTGAATCCTTTATAAAGCTTCGTGAAGCCCTCATGAATCCTTTATACAGCTTCGGGAAGCCTTTATGAATATTTCTTGAATCTTCATTGAGGCCTCATGAAGCCGCGTGAATCCTTCGTGAATCCTTCGTGAAGCATTCATAATCACATTCGGTTTTTTTTTTTTTTTTTTTAGTAAAGGTGACGGCACACTAGGCTGCTATGCTGCTTGGTTTTCCTACTCTGATTGGTTAGGATCTACTTGGGTTAATACTCTAAAATTCCGTAAGAACATCTGAACAAAGTATCTAACATTCGTATTTTAGGTTGAACTTCTCTTGGGAATAAAATAACAAAATAACTACTTGAGAATTTAAACTATCTTGGTATTGTATTTTCTAGTATACAGCCAATGTAGCAAGAGGTAAGAAATTATATAGAATTATATAACAGAAATAGGTAATATGGAAAAATACTCAAAAATGCAATTTCTATAATTTATGTCGAGTAAATAAGACAATTTCAACACGATGAAAAAATATGGAAACATTAAGAAAAAGTCCACAAAACAAGAAAATGTCGATGATATAAGAAAATGTCAACAAAATAAGAAATGTCGACAAACTAAAACGTGACAACAAAAGAAGAAAAAAATATTGACTAAGAAAATGTCGATAATATAAAACAGATAATAATAAACGTCGACAAAATATCATAAGAACAACGAAATCCTAACAAAAGAAAATACCAACCAAAGAAAACACAAAACGAAAGAAGCTAAAGAGAAAAGAGATACAAGGAAGAAAATGTCGAGAAATTAAGAAAACTGTCTACATTTGAATGACGACTTGATGTAACATGATATCTGTAATTTCTCTTCATCCATCACCGCAGGACCTCTGTACCCGTTTTGCTGCAGTGCACACAGATATCTAGTTTGTAATGTCTATCATCTATCTAGCTTATAATATAGATTTTTTCGATTGAATTGGATCAACTCATTAGAAAGACATCAAAAATATCTAGTACATATATTTTTTGCGAATATACAAATATTTATTTTCTAACACCTGCCATCGATCTAACAACATGAAAAGTTAGACGATAAATTCTCCCAATTAATATCGGAAAATTATTTAGAAAAAAATATGTCTTATTTCTGACATCTAACATTTAAACTTTAACGACTTAAACTCTTTATATCTAGCCGAATGCAATTGATAATTTTTTATATAAATCGTTTAGATAAGTTATACCAAGGCTGTCTTGCAAAACAAATCAGTAAATGAATAAATAAATAAAGAATGGAGCCCAAATATTCCTTTTTAATTATTATTTATTATCCTCCAAATTATTACCTACAATAAATATTTACTTACCAAAATCGACTGAGTTGATATGTCTCTTATAAATGTAAATTACCATTCCCACCAATTGATGATATGCAACTTTTCATGGACGAGGATTGCACGAAAGCTGGACATTCTCGTATAACAAAGTTCGAGGAAATTACCTGCAACTTTGTTGGACATTTTCGTCCAACAAAGTTGGAGGTAATTTCCTGCATCTGTTTGTTTCACATTGTGGATTCTTCAGACGTGCACACGTGAAGGTTTCCGTGTGACCGTTGTTCCACAAGAATAACTCCACGTGACTCCACCTTTCCTCCACCTCCACTCCACTCCAGCTTCGCTCTCTTTGCAGTGCCCAACCCGCAGTGCAATCGACGACACTTGATCGCATTCCAAGACGATCTCACCTGCTCGGCACTGTACAGTGTTTCACTGCCAAGGGCTAAAACACGGAGTGGCGGTCACTGTTACAGTGTGTGTGTGTGTGTGTGTGTGTGTGTGTGTGTGTGTGTGTGTGTGTGTGTGTGTGTGTGTGTGTGTGTGTGTGTGTGTGTGTGTGTGTGTGTGTGTGTGTGTGTGTGTGTGTGTGTGTGTGTGTGTGTGTGTGTGTGTGTGTGTGTGTGTGTGTGTGTGTGTGTGTGTGTGTGTGTGTGTGTGTGTTATGTGTGTGTGATGAGCATAGCATATGACGTAATTAAAATCACGTCTAAAATAATGACGTCATTTTTCGTGAAATATGACGTCACTTTCTAGTAAATGACGTCATTTTAAAGTTACGTTTAAGCCTTTGACGTCGTTTTCTGAGGATGGAAGTGACGTCACGAAGGTGCCGGGCGACCATAGGTTGCCCACCGAACGTCTTTGATTTTAACTCTATGGACCTATTCACACTAGTAATTTCAGCCGCCGCGGTTTGAACGGCAGCTATTCAATTACAGTGTAAGGTATTGGAGGCATTCACAATCGTGCAGTTTCTCCTTTACTATGCGGTACCGCCGCGGTTTCCGCGCGGTTTAAACCGCTAGTGTGAACAGGGCAGTTGGAATAAATGTGGCTGAGGACCCTGGTGGAGACAGAGTATGCACCTGTGCCTCTAGACAGAAGGAGCGGACGTTGGGCAGTCGTCTTCGATGACGTCATTGTGTATGGCGTCATAGCCTCGATGACGTCATTGGTGTGATGTCATTGACGTAGATGACGTCATTAATGATAATTAAACTGCTTTCAGTGACGATGTAACCATACACGGATTTTTCGTTTTAAGGGTAGGGTCGTCCATGCAGTGTTATGAGGGTTTTGTGTGTGTTGTCTGAATAGGACGCCAGGCGAACCTGACATTAATGCAAACATAAATGCATCTGTTGCCGATAGTTTTTTCTCTTTTGAAAATCTCAAGATCTCTCAATATAGGAAATATTCTCCTTCCGAATATTGGAGAATTTCCCAATTTAAGTGAGAGAGAGAGAGAGCGAGAGAGAGAGAGAGAGAGAGAGAGAGAGAGAGAGAGAGGAGAGAATTTGGTAACCTCAGACTCTGACAACGTGACCTGTCCACATTGGCCTGCTCATCTCAGCCTGCACAATACCGTGGCCTGTACAGTTCCTTAGATCTCCCAAATTTTAGCCTGCTCGTCTCACAGCCTGCTTACAACCATGGCCTGCTCGATCTATAACCTGCTCATCTCCCAGCCTGCACAATAGTATGGCTTGCTCAGTTTCTAGCCTGTCCCTCATGGCCTGCTTAAGGTCTAGCTTTCTTATCTACCAACCTGTTCAGTAGCTCGACCTGCTCAACCTAGAATCAGCCTATTTCCCAGCCTGTCCAGTATGCCAAGCTTATTGCCCAGCCTTCCGGACACCCTGGCCTACTCTACCTCCAGCCTGCCCAGTATGCCAAGCTTATTCCCCAGCCTTCCGAACACCCTGACCTACTCTACCTCCAGCCTGCTCATTGCCCCAGCCTGCCTGGCGAGACAGCGACCTGCTCAGTAACCTGCCCCCGACGTCTGTTGGATAAGTCGGACTTATAAAGATGCCTAAGCACGTTCTAGTGTCTGAGAGTCTTTTTAAACTGCTAGTTAAACCTCTCTAGTTTGATGTGGCAACGTCGCCTGCAACCCAATCCGTACTAGAAATGATGCTCGGCACGTCTGTCCTCTTGCTAGAGCGTCTGCTAGAAATCGTGAGGGTTTTGTCGAACTAGGAAGCTCTGGGCCGTTTATTATAGTTTGCCGTAAAATTTTACCGAAAGCTGATTGGCTAACAGGAAATTTAATGTACTTCGGTAAGAAATTAAACAAGATAAAAATAAAACAGATAAAATATGAATAAATATATAAATAAATGAAAAATAAAATCAAAACAGTACCAATGAAATAAAGATAGAAATTATATAAAGATTAAGTAATAATGTCATATTCGCCTGATGCCTTATTCAGACAATACACACCAAAACAATTCCATCGTCTTCCTGCATAAGACACAACCTTACACTAAAGCCTGTAAGGCTCGTTTCACACGTATCGACACGTATCGACGTAAAAGCGTCCATAGCCACCTGTAGTTATGGGATACCACGACGTCGTGTCGTGGACGACGAAAAGTCGGTACGTGTGAAACGTGGCCAAATGTGCTGGACAAGCGGCAGTCCCTATTTTGAACGTACTAGGGACCGACCGGGACCCCTCGACGAAGGAGGAGGAGGGCGAAGAGGCTGAGGGAGGTCCTCTCCTCGCGACCTTCGGATGTCCTCAAGGTCGACAACATAACAATAATAGGAAAGGATGACTTGTGTTTGCTTACACTATTATTCATACATACATACATACATATATATATATATATATATATATATATATATATATATATATATATCATATTATATATATATGTATATATATGTTTATATATGTATATAGTATATATATATATATATACTGTATATATATATACTGTATATATATATATGCATATATATATATATATAAAGGATTACAAAGGAAAAGCATGGCAACAGGAGACCTTTTGGTTCATAAGTTGGTCGGATGCGAAAAAAAAACATAATAATAATAAATAAATAAATAAAAATTATAATAATACAAATAGTAATAAATAAAATAAATAAATGCATAGAACATAAGAACATAAGAACATAAGAAATAAAGGAGACTGCAAAAGACCATAAGGCCTACACTAGGCAGCTCCGTATCCATCACCACCTGTCGTCCCCATCCATAAAGTTGTCTAATCGTTTTTTAAAACAACTGATAGTTTCAGCGCTTACTACGTGGTTACTAAGTTTATTCCATTCATCGACCACCCTATTTGTAAACCAATTCTTGCCTATTACCTTCTTAAATCTAAATTTGTCCAGTTTATACCCATTACTGCGAGTCCTGCCCTGTTGTTTTATTATGATGACCTTGTTTGCATCACCCTTGTTATAGCCTTTGATCCACTTGAACACTTCTATTAGATCACCCCGCACTCTGCGTCTTTCCAGAGAGTGTAAGTTTAGGTGCCTAAGCCTCTCTTCGTAAGGCAAATTTCCGAGTCCTTGTATCATTTTGGTCATTCTTCTCTGTACTGATTCTAGTGAATTTATGTCCATTTTGTAGGACGGAGACCAAAACTGTACCGCATAGTCCAGGATGGGTCTAACTATTGCTAGATAGAGTTTAATAATTACCTCTGCACTTCTATTTGTTACCGTCCTAGCAATGAAGCCTAATGCTCTGTTTGCTTTATTTCTGGCGCTAATGCACTGCTTCCTGGTTTTAAGGTCCGGACTCACCAGAACTCCCAAGTCCCTCTCGCACTCAGATTTTTCTAAAAACGTGTCATCTAAGTTGTATCTATTTTCGGGGTTGTGTAGCCCTACGTTTAACACGCTACACTTAGAGATATTGAAGTTCATTTGCCATTTCACCGACCATGTTAACAGTTTATCAAGATCATCCTGCAGAATCTGGGCGTCTTCTCCTGACCTAATTAGGCGTCCTATTTTAGTGTCGTCCGCAAACTTACTAACATCACTATTTAACCCATCGTCTAAGTCGTTTATATACATAATGAACAATAAGGGACCCAAAACCGAGCCCTGGGGGACCCCGCTAGTAACATTGCCCCACCTAGATTTTATTCCATTTATGGTGACCCGCTGTTTTCTGTTACTAATCCAAGCTCTAATCCATTCTAACACTTTTCCTCCTATGCCATGGGCTTTGATTTTATTTAGTAGTCTCTGGTGTGGCACTTTGTCGAACGCTTTGCTAAAGTCAAGGTAAATAACATCGTAATTTTCATTGTTGTCTGACGCCTTATATACCTTAGTGTAAAAGGATAGAAGATTAGTCACGCATGACTTACCTTTGGAGAAACCATGCTGTGAATCACGAATTAAATTATGCCCTTCAATGTGTTCTCTGAGTCTATTTACTATTATTGATTCAAGCATCTTTCCTATAACCGACGTCAAACTGATTGGCCTGTAGTTGCATATGGTCGATCTATCTCCCTTCTTAAAAACAGGAACAACGTTTGCCTGCCTCCAAGCAGTTGGAACAGAACCAGTGTCTACCGATTTATTGAATATTTC
>NC_134778.1:12931421-12961421 GCF_046742065.1 Oratosquilla oratoria
AGCTGTCTTTCTCTAGTTTCTTTGCGTGTCCTCTTGTTTCTCTTTGGTCCCATTTTAATAGATTATCTCTATCAAGAACTTCCATTCCTTTCATAATTCTGAAAATGGTCAACAAATCGCCTCTCTCCCTTCTCTGCTCTAACGTTGTCAGTTGTAATTTCTCCAATCTTTGTTCGTATGTCAAATTTGATAGTGTAGGTGCCATCTTAGTCGCCGCTCTTTGGATTCTTTCTAATATTTTTTTGTGTGTTTTTCTTTGTGTTAGGTGCCCACATTGATATAGCATATTCTAGTTTCGGTCTTATCAATGTAACAATTAATTTCTTAACCATCTCTTCATCCATGTAGTCGAATGCCACCTTCATTGATCTTAACAAATTGTAAGTCTCTCCAAATATCTTGTTTACATGTTTGTCAGGTGTCAAGTCACTTGAGATGATTATTCCTAGGTCCCTCTCTGAGTTAACTTTCTTTACTTCTTTGTTTCCGATCATATATTTTCCCGAAACTCTATTTTTGTATTTTCCGAACTCCATTATGCAACATTTCTTGATGTTGAAATTCATTTCGTATTTCTGACTCCATTCATATACTTTATGTAGGTCATCTTGTAACGATCTGCAATCTTCTTCTGTTTTCACTCTCTCGAGCAATTTAGCATCGTCAGCAAAGAAATTCATGTAACAATTCACTCCTTTGTCCATATCACTTACGTATATGGTAAACATTAAGGGAGCCAAAACAGATCCCAGAGGGACGCCACTTTTTACTTCTTCCCATTTCGAGTTTTTATCTCTAAGTACCACTCTCATCTTTCTTCCATTTAGAAATTCCTTCATCCATTCCAACAGCCTGCCTTGAATTCTTCCTATTTTTTCAATTTTGTTTATTAATTTTTTGTGTGGTACCTTGTCAAAAGCCTTTTGCAGATCCAGGAAAGCGCAGTCCGCCCAACCATCTCTTTCTTGTTTTATTTCAATCAGTCTCGAGTAAAAGAAGATTAGGTTTGTGGTGCACGATCTTCCACTTCTAAAACCAAATTGTTTGGGGTTTATTATATTGTTTTCTTCCAAATGTTTGATCCATCTGCTTCTGATGATCTTTTCGCATATTTTAGCTATTGTACTAGTGTGTTTGTGTGTGTGTGTGTGTGTGTGTGTGAGAGAGAGAGAGAGAGAGAGAGAGAGAGAGAGAGAGAGAGAGAGAGAGATACACCATGGTCTCGAATCACGTGTTGGACTCGTGATCGACAGCTATTTACCTCCCGGAAGAGAGCTCAGAGCTCATATATGACGTATGACCGATCTGTGTGTGTGTGTGTGTGTGTGTGTGTGTGTGTGTGTGTGTGTGTGTGTGTGTGTGTGTGTGTGTGTGTGTGTGTGGGTGGGTGTGTGTGGGTGTGGGTGTGGGTGTGTGGGTGTATGTGTGTGTGTGTGTGGGTGTGTGCGCGCGCGCGCGCCTTGCCAACGTAAGATGACCCTTCCCAACATTCTTCCTTGATCTCCTCAACATCTCGGATTCATATAGAACCAGGTTCGAATCCTGCAACTTCCACAGATCAGCCAACAAACTAGATAACCATAACTAGAAACCCGAGGTCAAATTCTAGCCCGTAATGTGTATGTACGTGTGTACATGTGTACGTATGTACGTGTGTGTTTGTGTGCGCACGTGCCAGTGTGCACGTGCGTACATGCGTGTGTGTGTGTGTGTGTGTGTGTGTGTGTGTACACGTGTCTTTGTGTGCATATGTACGTGTGTACGTATGTGCATGTGTACGTATGTACGTGTGTGTGCACGTATGTGCCAGCGTGTGCGTGTGTATATGTGTGTGTGTGCACGTGTCTGTGTGTCCATATGTACGTGTGTACGTATGTACGTGTGTGTGTGCACGTATGCACGTGTGTGTGTACGTATGTACGAGTGTGTTTGTGTGTGCACGTGCCAGTGTGTGCGTGTGTACATGTGTGTGTGTGTGTGTGTGTGTGTGTGTGTGTTCGTGTCTGTGTGTGCATATGTACGTGTGTACGTATGTACGTGTGTGTACATGTGTACGTGTGTGTGTGTTCGTATCTATGTATATGTTTGTGTGTGCACGTGCCAGTGTGTGCGTGCGCACATGTGTGTGTGTGTGTGTGCACGTGTCTGTGTGTACATATATACATGTGTACATATTTACGTGTGTGTGTACACATGTGCGTATGCGCCTGTGTGCGTATTTACAAAGTGAGGGGCGGGAATTGAGGAGTGGTCTTATCAAAGTCTCCTGATAAGGTTCGAAGAAGCCTTTACCCATGTTAGAGAAGTGTGTTTACGCCACGAGGCACTGAACGGCTGTTCCCTCTACCCGAGTAACGATAAGAATGTTCATGATGATATTTCTAACAATGATAATAATAATAATAGTAGATAATATTAGTAATGATAATATTAATAACGATAATAGTAATAATAAGAATAGCAATAATAACAATAATATTAATGATAATAGTGAGGATGATAGATATGATAATACTTAATAGAAAACATGAAAAAATTATAGACATTTACAACACAGTTCAGTGCAATTTACCAGCACATCCATTCTTCTGTAATCAATTTTTAATGTATCGCCAAAAATGTTAGGCTGGGTTACCTCCTCTATGCCTTCATCTGAATAAAATTTCCTGACGGCAGCCAAAACAAACTCTAAAAAGCATCAGTTAGATGCAAACATACGGTGATCGTCAGAATAGAATTTACAATGTGTTGTTGCAAAGGAGCCTAATCCTTCCAAGGTTATCAGGTTTTACTCGACCTCGCACAAACATATTCAACATTGAAGTCGATTTTTTACATTTTTATTATAAAAAAGAAATTCATACCACGAGCAAATTGCGCCTTAAATTCATTGACGTCACCTCCACTTGAAGGACAATTACGTCATAGTGAGGCCCTACGGTATAACGCGTCCCGTAAATTGTATAATCTGTAGGCGTCGACGATCCTAGGGCAACCATGGTACGTTGTAGAATACACCAATAAATATTTGACCACTGTAGAGAATGTTTGGTTGTTCATGTTATGTCTGTTTGTGTCTGTTTAGAATCTTTCATAACTTTTGGTTCTGGAGTCGACGGTCGTTGGCGGAGCTTGAGTTTGTGTGTATGTTTCGTTCTCCGGGCCACGCGCGCGTTATGACGTCATGACTGCTAAGCAACATATATCTTTATTTTTTGTCCACGCATCGCACACAAACCAGCCTCACGCAGCCTTGTAAAGATAAATACCTGCTTACTACACCCATGCACACACATACTTTCTCGTAATTCCACGCGCCTCAAATAGATAAACACATATACGCGAACACACACACACACATTATTGAAATGGAGTTCATAGGAACAAAAATTAAGGAGACTGCAAGAGACCATAAGGCCTACACAAAGCAGATCCATGTCCATTACCACCTGCCATCCCCACCTATAAAGTTGTCTAACCGTTTCTTAAAACAAATGATAGTTTCAGCGCTCACTACATGGTTATTAAATCTATTCCTCTCGTTGACCACCCTATTAGTAAACAAATTATTGCCTATTTCCATCTAAATTTGTCCAGTACCCGTTACTGCGAGTCCTGTCCTGTTATCTCAACTTGATGACCTTGATTGCGTCATCCTTGTTAAAGCCTTTGATCCACTCAAACACCTCTTTTAGATTATCCCGCACTCTGCGCCTTTCCAGAGAGTGTAAGTTAAAGTCCCTAAGCCTTTCTTCGTAAGGTAAATTTCTGAGCCCATGTATCATTTTGGTCATTCTCCTCTATACTGATTCTAATGAATTGATGTCTATTCTATAAGACGGAGACCAAAAATGTACCGCATGTAATCAAGGACGGGTCTAACTAACGCTAGATAGTTTGATTAATACCTCTGCACTTCTATTCGAAACCGTCCTAGCAATGAAACCTAATGCTCTGTTAGCTTTATTCCTGATGCGAATGTAATGTTTCCTGGATTCAAGGTCAGAACTCACCAGAATTCCCAAGTCTCTCTCGTACTCAGTTTTCTCTAAAAACGTGTTATCTAGACTATATCTATTATCGGGGTTGTGTAGCCCTACGTTTAACACGCTGCACTTTGAGATATTGAAGTTCATTTGCCATTTCACCGACTATGTTAAGATCATCCTGCAGAATCTCGGTGTCATCTCCTTACCTAATTAGGCGTCCTATCTTAGCGTCGTCCGTAAACTTACGAACATCACTATTAATCCCATTGTCCAAGTCGTTTATGTACATAATGAACAATAAGGGACCCAAAACCGAGCCCTGGGGGACCCCACTAGAAACACTCCCCCACCTGAATTTTACCCACATTTATTGTAACCCACTGTTTTCTGTCACTGATCCAAGCTCAAATCCATCCTAACATTTTTCCTCCTATGCCATGGGCTTTGATTTTATTTAGTAGTCTCTGGTGGGGCACCTTGTCGAAAGCTTTGCTAAAGCCAAGGTAAATAATATTGTAGCTATCATTGTTATCTGATGCTTTATATACTTTAGTGTAAAAGGATAGAAGATTAGTCACACATGACTTGCCCTTGGAGAAACCATGCTGTGTGTCACGAATCAAATTACGTCTCTCGATGTGTTCTCTTGAGTCCATTAACTATTATTGATTCAAACATTGTACCTATAACTGATGTCAAACTGATTGGTCATATAGACGATTTATCTCCCTTCTTAAAAACAGGAACAACGTTTGCCAGCCCCCAAGCAATAGGCACAAAACCAGTGTCTACCGACTTATTAAATATTTCTGTTAACTGGTCGCAGATTTTAAATCTATACTCTTTAAGCATTCTCGGAAAATTTTCGTCTGGACCAAGGGAATTTGTAGCTTTAAGTCTTTCAATCGGTTTGACTACTACATTACTAATGCTGATATTAGATAGTCTACTTTCTTCATCCCCACTGAAAATCGGATCGCTGTCAAGTAGCTCATCTAATCTCTCCTTAGTAAACACCGAGAGAAAATATTTGTAAACGCCTCACTTATTTTTCCTCCGATTCTGTCATGACACTTTCGTCATTTTGAATTGGACCAATCCTTCTCTTGTTTATTGTTCTGTAGAGATGATAAGAGGCCCTTTGGGTTGGCAACCTTAATTCCATAGCTACGTTTTGCTGTACGCGTATTCTTTTAAACCAGTCTTACCATATTTGGATCTAAGACATTTCCTAGATTTTTATTCTTATGTAAAGTCCTCTTTTCATTCCGATCTCATATTTCAGCCTGTCCGTCATCCATTTGGGAGTATTACCAGTAGTGGGATTCAAATTTTTCGTCAGCCGGTTCTGTTATAGTCGGTGTATTTCCATCTGACACTAATTTGCAACCACTTCTTAGCCACATTTTCTTTATATTATTGTTATCAATTAAATATTCTAACTAGAAATATGGAAAACTAACAATATTATATTTAAAATGCATCTCTGGCTGCCAAACGTAAAAAATATTCAAATATTTACATACGAAAAACCTGAAAAATTGTCAGGTGGAAAATAAAATGGGGGTATAGACCTGGGTGCCAAAACCTATAGTTAGTCTCGTGATCAAAAAATTCGATTTGGGAAACCCTAGTGCAGGTGTATTTATTTTTTTACGGACGCATGTTTGTGTGGGGGTAGTGTGTGCATGTGTAGGCTATGTATGTGCTTACACGTGTGCATATGTGTACATGTACATGAGATGTGTGTGCATGTGTGCAATGCAATTGTGTTATTTATAAACAAACATGTTTGTGTGGGTAGGCCTAAGGAGTGTGTATGAGAGTGCGTGTATGTATGTATGTCCATAATTATAATAAGATGTAGTTTAATAACACAAATATACAGAGAAACCAAGCACTATATACATGAAAAAAAACTGGTAACCACTTGTGTAAATAAACTATGCAATAAATCACTAACGAAAGTTACGAAACATACCGTCCCCGGTACTTATCGGATGAGATGCAGAAGACCACTGACCAGCTGAGCAACTAGTCGGTTCGCCAGTTAGCCGGTTCGCCGAACTGACAAATTTGCGTGAGCCGGTTCTAAGCGAATTAGGTAAGAACCGGCTGAATCCCACTACTGAGTATTACTATTCTTCCGTATTGACTTGAGGGAAATAGATATATTTTGTGCGTTTAGAATTAAAGCTGTTAGGTTACTATACATCCCATCCAAGTCACTGACCGGCTGTTGACCCCGCCCCCGCTAGTGACCTGACCCAAGGTACACATATTACCCTCCGTGACTCGACTTCTGACCGCGCTAATGACGTCCGGACAGACCATGTATCTGACCCCGTCACAGCCCCTGGGTCGGTCCCGTAAGTGATCAAATGTCATATATAGTCTCTCATCTCATCAAAATTGGCTCTCCTGAAGCCCCGTGCTTGAACGTTATTCGTACTTTTTAATTCTTCCCAAATAATATTAAATCTTATTTCTTGGTGATCGCTAGAGCCTAGAATATCTCCCACTTTTACGTTACTCGCTAGGCGCTCATTATTAGTTAAAAGTAAGTCCAGAGTATTCTCTCCCCTCGTATGATCGGTAACAATTTGTTTTAGGAAATAACCCTGCACCGCCTCTAAGAAAAAATTCGCTCCCTGATCTCCTACTATAATTTCCCCATGTTTCTATAATAAAAAATTCCCATGATCACAATGTTTTTGTAGCCTACTGGGACGCCCTGCGAATTTCATGAGTCAGGGGATCAGTCTGCTCAATACTGAGGTTAGGAAGTCTATATAGGACGACAGCAATAAGTTTCTTATTCTTGCCTATAATCTCCACCCAAGTAGATTCCGTACTACCCCCTTTCTTAATTGAACTGTTGATAATACAGTTTATTGTATTTTCAATGAAAAGTGCTACTCTACTCCCACTCCTGCCAACCCTGTCCTTGTGAATATATATATATATATATATATATATATATATATATATATATATATATATATATATATATATATATATATAATATATATATATATATATATATTTCTGGATGGAAATGTGTATCAGCCATATTGATCCAGGATTCAGTAATAATTATAATATCAAATCTCTCTATGCATGCTTTACCTCGCAGTAAATAAATTTTGTTTGTTATGCTTCTGCTGTTTGTATAGTAAACTTTTTGTTTATCCTCCCTCCGCCTGATTTGGTGATTCTTTTCAGTCCCTCTCTGAGCTGTTTCTATTGCCTGAATTATATTCCGATACCCCCCCCCCCACAAAAAAAAATGCAGGATGCCTACTTCTCGCTCAAGGGATTCAGCAAGAAGCCAAAATCCTCTGGGCGACAAGTGCACCCCGTCCCTTGTATACAGATGACTCTTACCGTAAAAGCAATCATAGTTGTTGACAAATGCCCATCCATTGGTCTTACAATGTTTTTCCAGCCTGCAATTCATTGCAAAAGCCCTGGAATGCCACATGACTCCAACTCGCCTTGGAAAGGGAAAGATGACTTGATACTAGTGTTCAGGTAACTAAAGGGAATAGACACATTGACAGAATCTCTTGGTTTTGGGCAAGAGTTACAAAATCATTGGAAGAAGTTGAGAAAAAATCTAAAAGATAATTTTTTTTTTTTTTACACATACACCAACTAGAATAGTTAAGAAGTTGGTATATTCCAGAATAAGATCATAAGCTAATTCAAAACAATATGTAATAGTAGTATAGTAGTAAAAATAGAAACGGTACCTCACGAGTTCACTCATTTTCTATTACAATGAGGTCTATTCCAACAGGCGATCTGATTCGCTTACCAAAGGATTAATCTTTATATCCCAGTTAAACCTATGCACGAGTTGTGTCATTGCAAATATCCTGACAAATACCAAAGTATATTAGTTGCCTCAGTAATGACGTAGATAACACAAATTAAATAAATAAGTATATAAACAGGGAGATAAATAAACAAATTAATAAATACATCCTTGAAGGGTTGAGGCAATAAGGACGTGCTTCCTGGCTTTGAAGGATAAGATTTTGACTCTGGTCTCCCTGTCAGATCCTGAGTGCGATAAGGACGTGATCCTGGCTTTGAAGGACACGACTTTGATCCTTTGGTGTCCTTTTCAGATCCTGAGTGCCAGCGGCAGTGTTCTGGCCGGCGTCCTTGTCTTCAGCGGGAACTTGGAGAACGTCCTGCAGGAGAGCTGGAGGATGTACAATGACTTCAAGACACCCCTCAAGATTGCAGGGCCCAACGGCACCAGCACTGGTGAGTCGGGGTTCTTCTTCTTCCAATAACCAGTGCTTCTGTCTCTGGGGAACGGCATCGTGCCAAAGAGGAGGAGAGGATAGTAGAATGGAGAGAGAGTAGAAGTAGATATAGTGATAGCATTATTCTTTGATTGGAGCTTAATCTATAATTGTTAAAAAAATAAATGAATAAAAAATACCACGTGACTCTAGTCTGTAGGGGATCAGTCCCCGGTGGTTAGCTCACCATGTGTGAAAAATGTGTAAGAAATAAAGTTGCAGTTAATATTTAGAGAGACCATGGGCCCTGTCTGGAGACTAAGTGCCAATTGTACAGGACTCCACCTCCTGATGGATGCAGTGGAGGGGGTTGTTGATTTTTTAAAGTGGGTAAGAGAATCTATCATTGATCTGTCAGGTAAGAGTATCTGAATAAATAACAACACAATATACCTGTGTATAGCTTTTGTTGACTTTTAAAAGGCTTTTGACATGATAGAACAAACTCCAATAAGATGTGTGTATATATATATATATATATATATATATGAATAAAGTTGTAATACATAAACCTTGATGAGGCCAGAGACAGGCTAAAAAGAAAAGAAAATCAAACTAAATTTTCATTTTTGTCATTACAGCTGTAGGGTATGAACCATTACAACTGAATGAAGACAAACTTCTGGGCATTGAAGCCATCCTCTTAGGCATCTGCGTCTTCCTCCTTGCCTGTGCTGTCTCAGACCTCCTCCTTATTGTGGGAGCTGCAAGGGTAAGTGAACAGGTCTTCTATATACTCACCCTTTTGCAAACCAGGTTCTTCTTGAGGTGATCCATCAATCTTTTGCTCCAGGTTTTGATGGTACAATTGGTTAAGTCACTATCACTTGTCATGTGCTAGCAGAGGTTTGAGTCCTTGGCTGTACCATGTTTCAATTTCTGCATGTATCCCTCCTCGATGTTGATGGTTTAGAATTAAAGTGAATTACAGTTGATAAATGTAAATCTGTTCACTAGAACCCATTCAGTGTTGTACATATATATATATATATATATATATATATATATATATATATGATAACAATAGTAATGATAATGAATTATATTGCATTACTCCCCCAAAAAAAATTATATATATATATATATAAACCTTTAATTGTTCTCCATACCTGTAAGTGGTCCATAACTTCCTTGACATAATGGTACATTTTATTTATTTTGTTCTGACAGAGTAATGGGAAAAGATTTTGTCACTGAAATGGTGAACTCTGACTTGATAGGGGGTCTGTATACACTAAGTGGATTGAACTCATCAGGCATTAATCAGAATAAAAATTATAAAGGGCATCACTTCAAAGTAGATACATACCAGTGTGTGTGTGTATATATATATATATATATATATATATATATATATATATATATAAATATATATATATATATATATATATATATATACATATATATATATATATATATATATATATATATACATATTTATATATATTTATATATATATATATATATATATATATATATTTTTTTTTTTTTTTTTTTTTTTTTTTTTTTTTTTCTTCTTTCTTTTTCCAACTGTATTATGGACTAAAAGATTTTCCGTTACCATGCTTACTAAGATGCTCGTTAGCCAAGGAGGTTAGAGTGCCACTATTTGTGATGGAGGTCAAGGTGACATCAGGTCAAAACCTGTTACCAGCAAGTTGGACCAAGGGCATGGTTCATTACGTTCCATGCTACAAACTCTTCTGTATGGGGTACCATCCTAGTCTCCTGATAGGGGTAGTTTTGCTACATTAAAGGAAATCAATCAATCATACTTACTAAGACATTAGTTTCTAATGCATTTATTCTCTCAGGCTTCCACAATGACATATATCCTCATCTCAGAGCACAGAGGGCAAAGGTGGCAGTCTCAGCCAGAGTTAAATCTTAACTCCAACATAGATGATTTATTAGAGGACAAAAAAGATGATTTCAACCAAACACCAATTAACTCACTTGGGCTATGTAGATGTAATGTATTTACCTGTATAATCATATTTATCCCTTTGTCTCCTTTTGATAGGAGACAAAGAATTCATGGCCGGAAGGGCAAACTGATCGAAACTGTCAAGAGTTGTTTGGAATGGGAAGGGTGTTTGCATGGGAGCTTGTTTAGAGAAACCATGTGGACTGGCACCAGCATGTGAGTGAAGCAACACACTCCCTGGTGTATGCCCCCAATTGATAATGATGATGTATTTATCCAATCTGTATCTGCTCCCTCCAGGATTCACCCATGCTGATGATCCCTTGGATGGTAGTACAATGGATCGTGATCCTCCTCACCATCGTCTTCCTTGCCCTCGCCATTTGGGTATGTATCTTTAGGGGGAGGTCAGCCATTTGTTCATTTTAGTCTGGCAAAAATTTATTAGGGAAAAAAAATGCATGTGCTTTGGGAAGAAGGGGTGGTGAATGTGAAAGGAGTGGTTGGGGATGAAATGGGTAGGACTGGAATTATGCCTTTTGACTTTGGCTACCTCCTTTGTGAAGGGGAAAAAGCCCTTGGCATATGTATGTATATTAGGGAGTATATGTAAATGATATTTTGACACAGCCAAAAGGGATTGCTTCCCGTCTTCTCGTTTTCTGCATGAGTGGACGGAGAGGGGAGGGGCACCAATTAAATGAATTGGCCTTGCTGTGGATGTGCTGTGTCTTGTTGCATTGTATCTGACCCAGGGTGGTAGGCAAGATGCAGGGATAACCTGTCATCCAGGAAGAGCCAAGAAAAGAAGGAGGGAGGGATGGTGAATGGGAGTGGAGTGTGTGGGGATGAAGTAGGTGGGAGTGGGTTTATGCCTTTGACTTTGGCTACCTCCCTTGTAAGGGGGTGGGAAGCCCTTAGTACAGTATATGTATGTAAACAAGTGGGTTTTCATATTTTCCACATGCCTAAAGCTAGTGGCACTTAGTAGATGCCAAAAAATCATATTCAGCATTGTTGTTCTGTCCAGAGAATTGTGAGTTTTTAGTTTTTTGTTTTTCTCACTATTTGAAATGTGTAAATTTATTCTTTTAACTGATTAGCTCCTACTCAGTATGACACTTTATTCAGATAATACACACATGAACAGAGCCATCCCAACACCTTCCCACTACATATATATACTCAAGCATTACATTAAAGACTTCTTTGTACCCAATGAGACATGTTCCACTTTGTCATGGTGAACACTCTTAGCCTTAAAGTCTTTTCTAAAGTTCTCCATCAAAAGAGAAGCTGTCCACAGTACAACATAACAGGCTACACTCAACCACTATAATAAACTCCAGGAGACCTGACTCAAGTGAATGTTAGAATAACAATCTTTCTCCCTTTCAGATGCAGCTGGTTCTGCTGCCAAAGTACTGGTGGGTGGTCATGTTCACAGTAGGCGTGGTCATTGTGATGGTACTTGCCTTCGTCCTTGTCCTTTCGGACTACCAATACATCCGGGATCGAATACCACCGGAGTACTACCAGGGTGCTGAATTGGTGGTAAGTATTCTTTACTCAAAAGTCAAGAGCTTTCAGAGCTTAACAATAAATAGCAAAAGCATTTGATATATATAGTTGTTACATACATATACATATATCAAATGCTTTTTCCCCCTTGCAAGGGAGGTAGCCAAGGTCAAAGGCATAAATCCACTCCCACCCATTTCATCCCCATATACTGTACTCCACTCCCATTCACCACCCCTCCCTCCCTCTTACAAAGGATTACAAAGGTGGAGCATGCCAACAGGTGACCTTTTGGTCCATATCTAGGTCGGATGTGAAGAAAAAAAATTATAATAATGATAAATCTTGCCCACTGCCCTAGGTCAGAAACAATGCTGTAATACATGGCACATCCAGAGCAAGGCCACTACATTTAATCAGCAAACCCCCCCTCTCCATCCCCTCATGTAGAAAAAGAGATGGGGAGAAATCTCTTCAGTCTGCATCAAAATACCATTTACACATACTCCCTCACCCCCCTCATCCTCCACCATGCATCATAGCATCACATACACAACCATTCTTTAATTACCCTTATCTTCTGTCTTCTCCCTTCCTTCCTCAACAAACATTCCCCTCTTTCCCAATGTCTCTTTTACCCCATGTATCCATCTCATCCTTGGCTTGTCCCCTTATGTTCACTTCCCCCACCTCTACATTCCACACTTCTTTTACTAATCTTTCTTCACTCATTCTTTCCATGTGTTAGATATGAATAATTATTTTATACATACACACATACATATACCAATGGCTTTTTCCCCCTTACAAGGGAGGTAGCTAAAAAACAAAGGCATAAAATCCACTCCCACCCATTCCATCCCCACATACTCCACTCCCATTCATCCCCCTCCCTCCCTATTATCTTGGCTCCTCCTAGATTATTTTTATAATAAATACCATTGGTAAAGTTTTTAGTTACTACAGGCATTGTTCTCTCCTTTCAGCACCGGCAAATATGGCTGACACACAACGGTAAATCTGATGACTGAGCCAACCATATCAGTGACGTGGCTTGGATGCATGAATGACCCACGCAGTGAGCCACATAACTCGTATTGTGAATCATAAGGGCCCAGAAGACATTATCCAGTGTGGAGACAGTCATAGGATGGCAAGAAGAAGAACTATTTATCTCTTCTTTTGTTTATCCCACCTCATGAAACAACATACATTTACTTTGTG
Source organism: Oratosquilla oratoria (assembly GCF_046742065.1). Classification (NCBI taxonomy): domain Eukaryota; kingdom Metazoa; phylum Arthropoda; class Malacostraca; order Stomatopoda; family Squillidae; genus Oratosquilla; species Oratosquilla oratoria. The sequence continues at coordinate 12,944,402 of NC_134778.1, forward strand.
CATTGGTGGCATAATGGGAAGCGTACTGGTCTCGCATTCAATTAGTTGTGGATTTGAATCCCACACTCCTCTCTGATTCCCAGTAATGACTGTTGTCTGCCCTAACAGTCCAAGCATGTACAGCAAAGATGACGGCTTTGACCACAACTGTGTGCCTCCTGGTTTAGACTCCTCACCTTCCTTCTTCATCAAATGGAATGCCAGGCTCTTTGTTGAACATATCTTTTCCATAGGGTTCTGTACCAAGGTGTCAGTAACAACAGATCAGATCTTGAAGTCATGAGGAAGATTGCAGAGAGCTGGGATAGAGTATGTGTATAGGTACTATATATTGTACATGAATGCTCACCGGCTGAGTGGGTTAGGTTGTCACTACTTGTGACAGAGACTGAGGTGATGGTGGTTTGAACCCTACCACCAGCAAGTTGAACCAAGGGCATGGTTCATTAAATTCCATACTAGGAAGTCCTCTGTTAGGAGCACAGTCCTAGCTCCCTGAGAGGGAGGAATTTCACAAGGTTAAACGGAATCATCATGTATATCGTACAGGTCATTCAACTGTCACATCTCCCCATGATATCATACCATTTTCAAAAGTGAGTTAACCTGTTCTTGTTTAGATCTTGGTCTGTACATTATTAATCATGATGTTAGATTATTTTTAATGTCACAAACTCCCCCCTATCAGGAGGCTAGGATGGTGCCCCTTACTAAGGACTTTGTAGTGTGGAATTTCATCAACCAAGCTCTTGGTCCAACTTGTTGGCAGCAGGATTTGAACTGCCATCACCTCAGCCTCAAGAAGTAATGCTCTAACCTGCTCAGCTAGCAAAGCATCCACTATTAATCATGCAAAACAAAGATTGCACAATAATTGTCCAAGATGAGAATGTAAACTGGTGAGTTTGAATCTTGCCTCATAACTATGGTGGCTTGGAGTTGATTGTGACAGTCACTGGTGAATGTCACTTGTACTGGCTATCCAAGCACAAAGGGAAGGTGACAGCTCCAGCCTTAGCTAAAAGCCCCCTTGCTGCAAACCTGCCCTGCATTTTATGTCTTCTTATCTGATAGTGAGATAACCTAAGGAAAATGTGGGCATATTTTATTACAGTCAAATAGTTGGGTTACACTCTTGTAACTGAGTATGATTTGCAGTGACCACACAGTCACTTCCCTGTGTTTGTCTTGTTTTGATAGTTTTGACCACATTATTCAGCTTATCCAGTGAAATATGACACTAGTCTATGAGATTACAGACTATTGCCCAGTCATGAAACCTGCACAATTATGACTGATCATGTTGAGTCCATCTGAAGTTTTCGGCATGCTTTGGTTATGTATTACTGATGTACTCTGTATCACAGAATTTCTATATTGTACAGATCCCAGATACTATTCATTATGGTTATTGCAACCTACATACCCTTGTGCCAAGGGCAAAGGTGACAGACTTAGCCACAGTTGAGTGCCTCCTAGCATAAGTTTCTTCCTGTCTGCCATATCATCCACAAGGTCATTGACCTCACTTGGGCACATAGGTATCGACTGCCATATGTCAATGTGCCATCCACTACCATTCATTGTTTATAAACATCACCTCTAAAAGACTGATGTCATATGTTATGTAAATGTTTTTTGTCACATTCCGATTCACATAAGCATCCTTTAAAGCACTGTATGTATAAATAAACAAATACTTTATTTGATGTCAGATAAGATGCCTGGGTATGCCTTCCCTCCTTCCAGCAGTGAATTTTAATAAAAAGAATTGTAATCTACTCAAATATTTATGGAAATGTATAGCTGTAGTACATATTACAGAAAAATTATGGGCAAACATGCAAGAAAAACAGTAGGAAAAATATTGTAATAACACTATTGTAAGTTGCAAGATTGTAACAGTATTAACCACAGGTAAATGGCATTCTGCTGGATATCTCACCTTTGCACAAAAATCCAGGGCTAATTCTTAAGCCATTAAAGAATGTATCTTATATGTCATCATATATGGTATATACTGTATATTGTAAATTCACTATAACCTAAATATATAAAATATATGATGCTATTCTATTCACATGAGAAATGACAATTGTCATTTCCCTTCATATCACAGTGATCATTACATGTATGTTTTATGTCGCTTACAGAAATGAATTTGCTGAAAGATTATGGTGAAATTCATATTTCACAGAGAATTTGTGGGTTAATGTGTATCACATGAATTTGTTGGCTACTTGTAGTCAAAGTCCATTTATGACGAGAAAGGCATTGGCTATTTGTATTCAAGGTCGAGTTATCCAGGAAGGTGTTGGCTAGGTATTGTTGTCAGGGTCCAGGACCAAAAAGGAACTTGTTGTTTGTTTCTTGTAATCAAGGGGAAGTTATCACAAAAAGAATTAGCCACTTTTTGTAAATCAAAATCTGGGCCTGGCTACTGCCAAAATGTGTCAGATGCACGATTTCTATTGCAAAGTGAAATCACTTCATTATCATGAGAACCCAGATTTGATCCTCAACAGATACTGGTGACAACCCCTTGCCCTGGCTGTTTTGATGCTCAGGGCATATGTGTGCTTGCTCTCCACCTTACCTTCAGTGAATAAAAGCCTTTGTATATGCATGTTCCTTAGTGCTGGTTCGTACATGTCCCTTCATTCTGACTGCTACTATCAGGCTCTTTTATTCACTTGTGTTTAACCCCTTTGGTAGCAAAAGGGACTTTCATAACAAGGCTCTTTTCCAGCTGAATGAAATTTCCTGGTGTCAGCCAGAACAAAGTCTGTAAAGTGTGTCATTGTAGTGAAAGGTTAAAGCAATTTGTGACCTCAAGAGTTTTCATACAGCCAGGACTTAAAATTTATGTCCTGATGTTTTCCATTTTTCAAACAAATCAATCAGTGTGAGGTCCTGCTCCAAGATGAGTAAAATCATCTAATATCAGAATAAAACTTGTAAAGTTGTCATCACACATAGTCTCAACCTCTTCAGCATCTGCTATAAACTGAATAAATTTGTTTAGCAGAAGTCGGAGTAAGATCCTGCTTGGAGCCTGCAAGAGCATGTGTGGAGCAGTGGGTAACATTCCTGCCTTGGAATGTGGAAGACCTGGGTTCAATCCCCAGTAAGTACATAAGTACTTTTGTGGCTCTCCAAACCCTCTTCACAATGGTGGCCATCAGAGCTACAGTAGATCAGTGTCATATGTATATGCTAACACCTAATTAGTACGACTGAGCTGATTACACTAATTTCAGACTTCATTCACAACCACAGCCATTCCAGCATACCAAAAAATCTTTACATGCACTTCTCACCATACATGTAGGCTTACCAAGCTGGATTAAGCCACCGTGGTGAGGTACAGAGGCTGAATATAGTCCTTCATGGGGCTTCAGTGAAGATCCATCTCAGTTGTGTCAATAATGACAGAATAACTTCAAACATTCAAGATCTGCGAAACTCTCACCCTAATGAAGGGGTCAATTGAGAGCACCTTAACCTCTTATGCATGAGGTCCTGCCCTAGGCTGAATAAGGTAGTCTGGCATGAGCCAGAATAAAGTATATAGAGATATCTTTGTAGTAAAGGGGTAAACCCTTGTGTAATGTGTGGATATGGTCTGATGAATTGAATTGTAATGCACAAGACCAATTGGTCTTTGCAAGTGCAGGGTGTCTGTGCCAAAGGAATGGAAATAAATCTTTTTATACAAAAGTAATTTTAGTCTTCTTAACAAAGAGAAAAAAAAAATGATGAATGATAAAATTCTTCATGAGTTCATCTTTTGGGATACAAGGGATCTTGAAGTTGTTTCAATTTTGTTGGTGAGTTCCCAGTGTCAGTAAGCTGACACCAAATTTTCAGAGGAAACTGATCATCTTCTCAGGCTCTTGCTAGAAATATTCCACCCTAGATATGTTGTGGTTGTCACTATCACCATTACAGAACAGTGGTTGACTGTGTGAAGCAGCCTGGCAGAGTGGACATGTGTCATCTGTTGTGTCACTCAGCCTGTGCTGGTACTTTTTAAATATTTCCTTCAGGTGGTAGGTGAATTTGGTGACAGTGAGTTAGAGGTAAGTCTTAGAGGAGAGAGGCTGAAGGAAGTGGATAGTATTTAGGAACACATGTAGTAGGAATGGAGAGCATGTGATCCTGGTAGTAAGAAAAGTGAAGAAAAGAGAGAAACATTTTAGACTGATTTAAGTGAGTGTATCAAGAGTTTTAAGAAGAATGCAAACATAGTGGTCTTAGGGGACCTCAATGCTGGAGTAGGAGATATAATGGAAAGAAGTTATTAGAGATGTATTTAGAAATGGAGTTGATGATAGCAAGCACATTTAAGAAGAAAAACAAGTATTTGTAGGAAAAGTTTGTAGAGGAGAGGGTGGTTGAAAGGGCATTAATGGATTATGTAGTAGTGCCCAAAGGGATGATTGGAAGAGTTATTGATGTTAATGTTTTCAGGGGAGAGTGTGGAATTGTCAGATCTATATCTGCTAGAAAGAGGGAAATGTCAGTTGGGGAAGGGTGGGAGAAGACAAAAGGTAGACCTGACTGGGGAATGGTTGTGTAATGATGATACTGTGGTGCACATGAAAGGGAGTACGTGGAGGGAGCATGTGTGAAAAATAATTTGATGCTTCCCAAAGGGATTTCTCCCTGTCTTCTCTTTTTCTGCACGAGGGGGGAGGTCACTGATTAAATTAAGCAGCCTTGCTGTGGATGTGGTGTGCCTTGTGGCATTGCTTCTGACCCAGGATGGTGGGTGAGATGCAGGGATAACCTGTCATCTAGGAGGAACCAAGATATGAGGGAGGGGGATGAATGGGAGTGGAGTATGTTGGGATGAAATAGGTGGGAATGGATTTTATGCCTTTGTTTTTTGGCTACCTCCCTTGTAAGAGGGAAAAAGCCACTGGCATATGTGTGTATGTATGTACCTATATCTGTTAGAAGGGAATTTGAGAGTGAAGGAAAAGAGAAGAAGGCAGTTAAGTGCTAATGGTAAACAAATGAAATGATAATGATAAAAAGAAAATATCAAGAGAGGTTGAGAGAAATGTGGAAGGTGGTGAGGGGTAGAAAGTAAATAAGAGTAGAAGAAGAATGGGTATGTTCCAAGGAGGAAAAGATAAAATGTGCAAAGATGGTATGTGGGATGATGAGGATGAGAGAGAACAGAAAGAGAATATGGCTTAAAGAAATGAAGGCAGTGGTAGAATAAAAAAAAATGAGCAGAGGGTGAATGTTAATGTAGTAGCTTTACAAGGATCAGTCTTTCAAGTATAGTTTAAAAGGCATATGGGAGGGTGGTCATTTAGAAGATGAGGAGGGTAACAATGGAAGTAATTTGGGAAGAAAAGTGTGGGTTTAACAAAAGAAGAAAATGTATGGATCTGATTTTTTTGTAATCTTTTTTATTTAGAAGATAATTGTGTCTGGTTTTTATGGATTTGGAAAAAAAAACATGTGATAAGATCAACAGGAAGTCAATGTGGAATATCTTGCAGATATATGCTATAGATGTAAACATGAGAGTGATCAGGGATTTGGAGATGTTAGATGAAAGTGAGAAGTGAGCTAGTTGTTGTTTGTGAATGACACTGCACTTGTGGTTGGGTCAGAGGAAGGTCTATGGCAGTTGGTGATGGAGTTGGGGAGGGTATGTGAAAGGAAAAAGGTGAAAGCAATCGTGGGCAAAAGTTAAATGATGAAATATGGTGGAGATACCAGTGAGTTGGAGGTATCAAAGGAAAGAGGCTGAAGGAAGTGAAGAAATTTAAGTATTTAGGGTTATGTGTAGCAGGGAATGGAGGAGTGGAAGTGGAGGTCAATTATAGAGAAAGGAGAAGGTGGCGAGCCTATGCCAATAGGCCCATACCAGCGGCAGAAGTCGTCACCTATACTCTATGCGTTTTAAGGACTATTAGGGTAGGTAACGGACACATTTTTCACTCTTCTCATGATTTTTGCATCATCTGCAAACTTATTCCAGGTTGTGTCAATCCGTAGACTTCGTGCGATTCAAAACAAGATTCGCGGGAAAGTTCGCGTGTTAGTACGTCTCGGAAGATGCTGTGGATAAAAATACCAAAACTACATTTTCTACAAATTAGATATTGTATCATCTATTTATGTATTATACTAATAGTATTATGACACTGTGATCAATAAGTCATGTATGACATTAAAACAGGAAGTGCAAGTCTTCTTTTCTGAGGTTTCGGAAGGTTCAGTTCAAAATAAAAGTCGTTTGTTTATGTTCTGCGAGGCAATGTTTTGATTTGGTAAAGGTGTAAACAATACAAATTCTTTTCTTTTCTTCTAAGTGAGCTACAGATACAACCGTAAAGTTGTAATAATGGTGAAAATTGAGAGAATAATGTTCACGGCTTGATGGGCATCGAATAAATATATCCCAATGAGTGGATAGGTTAACAGGTGTGTATCATTACGGATTGTTTTTATTGTACTATTTGGGTTGTTACAGGCGATTGAATTTGTCATTACCTCATATAGTAATTGAGGATTATAGGTTTATGTCAGCAAATTTCTGTGCTTAGTATTCGAGGATTATAGTTATATGTCAGTAGTGCAATGACAGACTCTTAAAAGGAATTCAAATTAGCAAATAACAATAGCTAGCATTAAAAACAGTTTATCCCAGGGTATATTATATTATAATATTTGTTTTACTTTGTCACAGATTAAGGTTGATAGGATAAGGAAAGTTAAGATTTATGTCAGGAATTGCATAGCTACAGCCAAGGTTGTCACCTTTGTTTAGTGTGCTTGGAAGTGGGTTGCTGAGGCAAATTGTGATTAGCTGTAGAGTCACTAAATGCCTGGTTTATGTGGTAAAATGGGTGGTAAATCATCATCATCATCATCATTATTGCATTTCAGGCTGATGAGGAGAGTCCTGTATTTGCCTGAAATAATTTGCTGCAAAACTTCTATGCTGCTGGTGTTGTGTAGTGATACCAGTTGTCTTTCCAATGTTCATCCATCTCCTTTTTAAAAGTATCCAAACTTGTGGCTGTGATTACTTCATTCAATAGAGAGTTCCATTTGGTAATAATTCTTTGACTTAATGAATTTTTCCTCACTACTTTATGGCTGTGGCTTTTAGATAATTTTCTGGAATGACCTCACATGACTGGATAAGTACAAACATTGTGCCAATTCATAAAGGTGAAATAAGGAAACCACTAAATTATAGGCCACTATCACTAACCAGCACAATAGTGAAATTTTGTGAAAGATCGAGGACCAGATATCTTGAAAAGATGAACATTCTGGCAGACAGTTAAGCTTCAGATCTGGAAGGTCATATGTGTCGAACCTTTTAAGCTTTTACTCTAGAAAGGATTGATGTGGTGCAAGAGAGAAAGGGGTGGGTGGACTGAGAAGGCATTTGATAAAGTACCTTACAGTCAATTTATGTGGAAATTGGAGCATGTTGGAGGACTGAGAGGCAAATTTCTAGAATGGATTAGAGACTTTGAAGGAAAGATATATGAGGACATTAATAAAGGACAAGATGTCATGCTGGAGAACAGTAACAAGTGGAGTTCCACAAGGTTCAGTTCTCACACCAATAATGTTTGTCTACATTAATGACATGATGGAAGGAATAAGAAACTATCCCAATATGTTTGCAGATGATGCAAAAATCATGAGAAGAGTGAAAAATGAGGAGGACAGTAGAATATTGCAAAAAGATCTTGATACTATTTTTGCATGGAACCAAGAACGGGAAATGAAGTTCAGTATCAAAAAATGCAAAGCACTGAAAATGGACAATAGTAGCAAAAGGTCATCCTTAACCCCTTCACTACAGGCTACATCGCACGTCTGGCAGCATTAGCTGCCAGACGTGCGATGTTGCATCATAATACTCGCATTATAGAAAATAAAGTCACTGCTCTATAGCTTGTTCTCTTTCACCCGTGAATTTTGATAACTGTAGAAAATATGATGAAGACAGTTTACAGAGTATGGGGGTCACGCAGGTACGACTACAATAAATATAATCAAGATGCTGATGTCAGCATCCTCGCGTACCCACTTGCTCCTCATGACGCCTACGTAGGCGTCACCGTATGGAAGGGGTTAAACTATTCCTTGGGAAGCAAACACATTACAAAAGCAAAGGAGAAGAAAGACTTGGGAGTGTTGATAAAAGACAACCTGTCACCTGACAAACATATCAGCAGAGTTGTAAGAGAAACTTATGGACTACTGCAGAAGATAAAAGTGGTGTTCCATTATATGGATGAAGAGATGATGAAAAAACTCATTGAAACCCTGGTACATCTGAGACTGGAATACGTGTCAGTAGTATGGTCTCCACACAGAGTGAAGGATATAAGCAAGATTGAGAGAATATAAAGAGCAGATAAATCATATGAGGAAAGACTAAAAGTGATGGGTCTACCAACATTGAAAGATTGAAAAGAGGTGACATGATTACAGTGTTCAGGTTACTAAAGGGGATAGATTGCATTGATAGAAGAGATCTCCTTGTCAAAGATGGGAGGGTTGTAAGAGGTCATGGAAGTAAATTAAAGACCACATGTCAAAAGGATGTGAAGAAATACACTTTTCCACATAGATGTGTAAATATGTGGAATAGATTAGGTAATATAACCCAAGCTCAAACAGTACATGAGTTTAAATCTAAATATAATAATTGGAACTCAAAGATATAGATTAAGTTGGAAGCATACATGAATTTGAGTCTAGGTATGTTAGAAAACTAGAGAATAGGAGACTGGACCCAACTAGTATTGCTCCTTTCCTGTATACTACAGTTAGGTAAACACACACATATATTCAAACAAAAGGATAGGTTAAGTGGTAGCCTATTAAGTTGGACTAGTAATTGGTTGCATGGTCGAAAACAGAGTTGTTTTAAATGGAAAAACTAATAGATGGAAAAATGTTACAAGTGGAGTTCCTCAGGGTTCCGTTCTTGGGGCACTTCTATTCATAGTATATATAAATGATATAGACCAGGGACTAAAATCTACTGTTTCCAAATTTCCTGATGATACAAAGCTGTGCGGAGTGGCAAATGATCACTCAATCCAATTAGATATTCAAGAAGATTTAGATAAATTACAGCAATGGTCTGAAAAGTGGCTAATGAAATTTAACACAAGTAAATGCAAGCTAATGCACATAAAAATAACAGTAAGTACGATTACAAGTTATTTGGAAATTCGTTAACAAAAGTGGATAGTGAAAAAGATCTCGGCGTAATTATCAGTAACGACCTCAAATCATCCAAGCAGTGTATTTCAGCCTCTGAGAAAGCAAATAAGATTCTGGGACTGATTGTGTGGTCTTTTGATTTCAAAAGTCCATCACTCATTAACAAGCTATATAAATCGTTAGTTCGTCCACATTTGGAATATGCTGTTTCTGTATGGTCTTTCTGATTTTCATTTATCATTAGTTATATGTCAATTTATTATTATTTATTATTTACCTGTTTGTTACCTAGGATTACAAAGGCGGAGCATGCTGACAGGAGACCTTTTGATCCATATCTAGGTCGGATGTGAAAAAAAAATCATATTAATAATAAAACAATAAATAAAAAACTATAATAATGTAAATAACAAATAAAATACATAAATAAATGCATAGGTATAGTTAGATAATAAACAAACAGGTAAATAGTAAATAATAATAAATTGACATATAACTAATAATAAATGAAAATCAGACAGACAAATGATAACAAAACAAAAACAAATAATATAAGATAAATTATAATCATTACAGCATCTTACTTAGGTATTTATCTAAATGATTCTTAAAGCTTCGAACTGAACTACATTGCACTACCTGTGCAGGAAGTTTATTCCATTCATTAACTACACGGTTGGCAAAGTTGTTTCTACCCACTTCCAAATTGAATCTATTTCCGGACAGTTTGAGACCATTGTTTCTTGTCTGATTCTCATTCAATGTAAAAAAATTGTCACTTTTGATGTCAATTCCCTTTAAAATCTTAAAGACCTGTATCAAGTCACCTCTGAGTCTACGCTTGTTTAGGGAAAACAGATTCATGTGTTTTAGTCGATTTTTGTATGATTTATTTTTTATATTTGGAATCAGTTTTGCGGCTCGCCGTTGTACTTTTTCCAGTCAGTCAATGTCTTTAATGAGATTCGGTGACCATACGGAAACAGCATATTCCAAATGTGAACGAACTAATGATTTATATAGCTTGTTAATGAGTGATGTACTTTTGAAATCAAAAGATTGCACAATCGGTCCCAGAATCTTATTTGCTTTCTCAGAGGCTGAAATACACTGCTTGGATGATTTGAGGTCGTTACTGATAATTACGCCGAGATCTTTTTCACTATCCACTTTTGTTAACGAATTTCCAAATAACTTGTAATCGTACTTACTGTTATTTTTACCTATGTGCATTAGCTTGCATTTACTTGTGTTAAATTTCATTAGCCACTTTTCAGACCATTGCTGTAATTTATCTAAATCTTCTTGAATATCTAATTGGATTGAGTGATCATTTGCCACTCTGCACAGTTTTGTATCATCAGGAAATTTGGAAACAGTAGATTTTAGTCCCTGGTCTATATCATTTATATATACTATGAATAGAAGTGCCCCAAGAACGGAACCCTGAGGAACTCCACTTGCAACACTTTTCCATCTATTAGTTTTTCCATTTAAAACAACTCTCTGTTTTCGACCATTCAACCAATTACTAGTCCAACCTAATAGGCTACCACTTATTCCATGCAAAGCTAATTTAGTAAGTAGTCTTTCGTGTGGGAAGGTATCAAAAGCTTTTGCAAAGTCTAGATATGTTAAATCTATATTGTTTCTTTTGTCATAATTCGAGATAACTGTGTTGTAGAATTCGAGTAAGTTAGTCATGCAAGAACATTTCCGTCTGAAATCATGCTGGCTATCATTCATCAAACGGTTACTTTCTAAATGATGTTCGATAGCATCTCTGATGATAGTTTCCATTATTTTTCCTACGATTGAAGTCAAACTTATAGGCCTATAGTTATTTGGTTTCTTTTTGTCACCTTTTTTGAATATGGGAGTAATGTTAGCTAGCTTCCATTCTCTTGGGACATCTCTGGATATGATGGATTTCTTGAAAATAATTTGTAATGGAACAACAATCTCATTTTTCATTTCCTTTAAGATTCTTGGATGCCAACCGTCAGGCCCTGGTGTTTTATTAACTTTGAGTTTGTCTATACACCTTTAAGTTTTTTCTTTTGTTATATTTACCGTAGTAAGTTTACCCCAGACTTTTCACAGGTTTCAGTTTGGAATTCACTTTGGGGTGTTTCGTTTACGAATACCGAGCTAAAATAATTGTTTAAGATATTATTTAACTATACCTATGAATTTATTTATATATCTTATTTGTTATTTACATTATTATAGTTTTTATTTATTATTTTATTAATTTGATTTTTTTTTTCGCATCCGACCTAGATATGGATCAAAAGGTCTCCTGTCGGCATGCTCCGCCTTTGTAATCCTTTGTAATGACTTCAAGCTCCTAGACAAACTAGTGCAGGTTGCACTAGGTTAGGTCTGATGTAGTAGATTGACTTACCCGAACAAGTGGACATAATTTTATTATAAGTGGAGTTTTTCTTAGGATCATTATTATGTAATCTTTTTCATAAATGTTCCTAAGTATCACTGTGTGCTGGTGGTGCAGGTCTCGTAGCTTCCTTGGTGGGGCATCAGGTCTTGTACTTCTCTCCAATCTCCAGCAGTGACTCTTACCTGGACCAACAGTCCAAGCTCACAGGACAAAGGTGATGGCTTCAACCACAGGTATGTGCCTCCTGGTGTAGTCCTCACCTTCCTTCTTGGTATCATTAGAGGACCTAAGTAATTATATGTTAATTTTTCAGATTCTTTTACATCCTTTAAGAAGAAACTTGAAAGAAAAGATTATAGAAGAGGGGTTCTTTTTACATACTTAGCTAAATCAAAGATGAATTCAAGATGCCTCGAAAGGAACGACTTGAGAAAATACGAAACACTACAGTAGATGAAGAGGCAGAGGAAATTGGTGGTTTTGATACCTCAGGTAAGTTGGTGTGGTACATTCCTGGTGAATGGATTGCTACCAGAAGTTGTACAGTTTTATTCCTGAGATATAAATTAAAGATTGATTTTAATCTGAGGAAGTTGTTATCTACTGTGTTGATATCATTAATCAGTATTAGCCTGTCTCAGTCCATTTCTATGAAAAACCATTTTTTGTCCTTGAAGTTACTACTTTTGAAGAAGTCTTCCTCGCTGATATTCGTCCAAGCTTTATTGTTATCCAATGCATACTTAAATCCTGTTGTGAAGGGTTAGTCTCATCCAGGAATTATTAATATTATTTATATTTTCAACATGATTTGCTGAATGCAGATTAATATTTGTAGATTTCCATAATTATGTGGAAAATGCATGACCCATCATCCATGAGGAGCTAAGAAGGAAACAAGGGTCATGAATGGGAGTGGAATGGGTGGGAGTGGGTGCATGCCTGTGAATTGGATACTTCCTTTGTAAGGGGGAAGAAACCTTTGGTATATAGATAGAAGTAAATATGTTATAATTTTCAGCCATTGAAGAACCAACTGAACCAGAGCCAGAAGTTCCGAGAAAGAGGCGAAGTGAGTATGTTTTGATTGATTGATTTAATTATGTTATTCATTTATTTTTATGTTTTATTGATTTGATTATATGTTATTTATTTATTCTTATGTATTTATTTAATCATATGAGAGATACAAAGAAAAGAGTTGAGAAGTAAAGCATAAAATAAAGGAGGCAAAAAGGAGAACAGATGTGAAATAGGGTAGGAGTATGAGAAAATTTTGAAAGTAATAAAAAGATGTTTTGGAGGGAAATTAAGAGAGGAAGAGGAGGTAAATCAAATAGAGAAAAGGTAAAAGGTGCTGATGGAAAGATGATGATGGAAGAAAGGGCAGTAAGAGGAAGATGGGCAGAGTATTTTAGGGAGTTGTTAAACATGAAGGAGGATAGGGAGGGAAAGGTAGTTGCAGTGGGAAGTGCTAAGAAAATGACAGTAATGAATGAGGAAAATGGAGGAGAAATAAAAAAAGATAAGGTGAAAGCAGTTATCAAAATGATGAGAGCAGGTAAGGCACCTGGGTTATATGGGTGTCATGCGGAGTGTCAAAAAAAGGAAGGTACAGTGATGGTGGATTGGCTGGTGAGGTTATTTAATGTTTGCCTAAAAGATGGTAGAGTGCCATAGGACTGGAAGAGTGCATGTATGGCTCCGCTTTACAAGGGGAAAGGGAACAAGTATGAGTGTAGTAGTTTCAGAGGGATCAGTTTGTTGAGTGTAGTTGGGAAGGCTTATGGGAGGGTTTTGATTGAGAGGATTAGGAGAGGAGAGAGAGTAATTGGTGAGGAACAGTGTGGGTTTAGGACAGGTAGGGTTTTTTTGGATCAGATTTTTGTGGACAGTTATGTGAGAAAGCTTTAGGAAAAGGAAAGGATGTTTTTTGGGCCTTTATGGATTTGGAAAAGGCTTATGACATGGTAGACAAGAAGACACTGTTGGAGATATTGCAGATATATGGGATAGGAGGAAAGCTGTTAAGGGCACAATCAAGAGTTTTTACAGGAGTAGCAGAGCCTGTTAGAATTAGAAATGGAGAGAGTGAGTGGATTGAGGTAAAGGTGGGACTTCACCAGGGATGTGTCATGTCACCATGGCTGTTTAATTTATACATAGATGGGGTGGTGCGAAAGGTAAATGCAAGGGTAATGGGCCAAGGATTGGAGATGGTTAAAGAAAATGGAGAAAAATGGAAGATAAGCCAGTTGTTGTTTGTTGATGACACTGCACATGTAGCAGGATTAGAGGAGGGATTAAGGATGTTAGTGACAGGGTTTGGGAAGGTGTGTAAAAAAAGGAAGTTGAAAATAAATGTGGGTAAAAGGTGATGAGATGTACAAGGGGAGAGGATGGCTGTAAATTGGAAGTGAGTATTAAGGGAGAGAGACTGGAGGAAGTGGATAGCTTTGGATACTTGGGTACGAATATGTTGGAAAGGGAGTGGAGGTGGAGGTAGAATGTAGATTGAGAGAAGCAAGTAAATGCCTTGGGGGATTTAAAATTGTAATGAGAAATAAATATTTGGGAATGAATGCTAAGATAAGATTATATGAAAGGGTGATTGTGCCAGGAACAGTGTATGAGGCAGAGACATGGAAAAAAGAGAGGAAGAGTTTAAATGTGTTTGAGATGAAATATCTGAGATGTATGGTAGGGGTTACTAAGCTGGATAGAGTGAGAAATGAGGAGGTGAGGAGAGCAGGGGTGAAAAGGGAGTTGGGAGATAGGGTTGCTGAAGGAGTATTGGGTTGGTCTGGACACATGTATAGAATTAGTGAAGAAAGATTAGTAAAAATATGTGGAAGGCAGAGGTAGATGGAGTAAACATGAGGGGGTGACCAAGGATAAGATAGATGGATGGGATAAAAGGGGCATTGGGAAAGAGGGGCATGTCTGTTGAGGAAGGAAGGGAGAAGACAGAAGATAGGGGTGAGTGGAGAATAGTGTATGGATGTTGCTGTGATTCATGGAAGGGAGTGGATAAGGATGGGGGATGGTGAGGGAGTATGTTTGAATGATATCATGATGCAGCCCGAAGGGATTTCTCCCTGTCTTCTCTTTTTCTGCATGAGGGGACAGAGAGATGGGGGGTGCCAATTAAGTGGCCTTGCTGTGGATGTGCTGTGTCTTGCTGCATTGCTTCTGACCCAGGGCAGTGGGCAAGATGCGGGGATGACCCATCATCTAGGAGCCAAGAAAAGAGGGAGGGAGGGATGGTGAATGGGAGTGGAGTATGTGGAGATGAAATGGGTGGGAGTGGATTTATGCCTTTGACTTTGGCTACCTCCCTAGTAAGGGGGGGAACTGCCCTTGCTATATGTATGTATGTCTCCCATATTAGTTTTTTTTTTCCAGATTGTAATTGATTTTTCTTTCCCATATATAGAAATGTCTGGAAGCATTGTTGCCCAAACAACCAAGTCTGATGCTGAGATAAATTCAGGTAAGTCAAGTTTAGTGTCATAACCGGTATGAATGAAACAAGTAAAGTTCTTAGAATGTGAATCTGTAATTGGATTGAACATAAGATATTGTAGGATTAGAAGCTGAGATTTTCTTATATATGAGGGTTTCACTGTAACTTTTGTCATTAAGTGTTGGTCAGTCACTTCATCACCACGATTCTCTCTTGCAGGAAACCCATGGTTTCTTGTCAGGAAAAACACTTTGTGAGGACAGTGTTTACTGGTACAACAATTTGCTTGTTAGGGTTTATCAAGTAACAAAACTACATACCAATAAAGACTTAGTCAACACCTAATGCTTTTCTCAACATATTTATTGGCAATTGTCTCTCTTAATGGACTATATAGTGGTAACAAGGAGAAGAGTAGGAATATTTAAGGATATACATCTTCGAAGGGGAGAGAGTTGAGGAATCAGACCATTTTTTGATGGAAGGTAAGTTGAGAGTGGAGGATAGATGTAGAAAGAAGAAAAGGACATAAGGTTAGGAGGTGCTTAAAGTAAACAGCTTAGATAAGAAAGAAAAGGAAAAGGAGTACAAGAAGCTGAGAGAGGAGTGGGAGGGAGTGAAGGATAAAGTAGAACTAGGAGTGGAGGAGGAATGGGGATGGTTCAAGGAGGGAGTCACAAGGTGTGCAAAGATGGTGTGTGGAACAAGGAGGATGGGAGGAAATAGAAGGAAGGGTAGTGAGTGGTGGGATGAGGAAGCAAAGAAGGTTATAGAAGAGAAGAAGTGAGCTTTCACAGATTGGTTACAAAATAGGACAAGAGAATCATATGAGAGGTACAAAGAAAAGAGAAGTAAAGCATAAGATAAAGGAGGCAAAGAGGAGAGCAGATGTGAAATGGGGTAAGAGTATGACAAAATTTTGAAAGCAATTAATTTTTTTTTAGAAAAAATTAAGAGAAGAGGAGACGAATCAAGTAAAGAAGAAAAGGTAAAAGGTGCAGATAGAGAGATGATATTGGAAGACACATCAAGAAGAGGAAGATGGGCAGAGTATTTTAGGGAGTTGCTAAATGTGAAGGAGGATAGGGAGGGAAAAGTAGTTGCAGTGGGAAGCGCTAAGAAAATGACCGTGATGAGTGAGGAAAATGGAGGTAATAAGGAAGGATTAGGTGAAGGCAGTTGTTAAGATGATGAGAGTATATAAGGCATCTGGGTTGGATGGATGTCATGTAGAATATCTAAAAAAGGAGGTACAGTGATGGTGGACTGGTTGGTGAAGTTATTTAATGTTTGTTTAAGAGAGGGTAGAGTGCCAGAGGACTAGAGGAGTGCCTGTATAGTTTCACTTTACAAAGGAAAAGGGGACAAATGTGAGTACAAGAAGAAGCTGAGAGAGGAGGGATCAGTTTGTTAAGTGTGGTTGCAAAGGCTTATGGGAGGGTTTTTATTGAGAGGATTAGAAGAGGAAGAGAGGGAGTAATTGGTGAGGAACAGTGTGGGTTTAGGATAGGTAGGGGTTGTGTAGATCAAATTTTTGTGGTAAGACAGATATGTGAGAGAGCTTTAGGAAAAGGTAAGGATGGTTTTTGGGCCTTTGTGGATTTGTGAAAAGGCTTCTGATTGGGTGGACAGGGGGATGCTGTGGGAGGTGTTGCAGATATATGGGATGGGAGGGTGGCTGTTAAGGGCGTTCAAAAGGTTTTACAAGTGTGGTAGAGCTTGTGTTAGAATCGGAAGTGGAGAGAGTTTGAGGTGGGGATGGGACTGCCAGGGATATGTTATGTCACCTTGGCTGTTGAATTTATGCATGGTGGGGTGGTGTGGGGGTGGTGGGTCAGGGATTGGAAATGGTGAAAGGAAAGAGAGAAAAGTGTGAGATAAGCCAGTTGTTGTTTGCTGACAACACTGCACTTGTGACAGGATCA